>NW_022630133.1:0-60000 GCF_010909765.2 Amblyraja radiata | reverse complement strand
TGCGCGCGTGTGTGATTGTGCGCATGCGCGCGTGGCCGCCAATATATTCTGTCCGCGGTCTCCTCCATATTTTGATTGCGATTTCCGTGCCTGACAGGTGTTGTCCGAGGAGCGCTGGCCTTCCTTCCCACCTCCTCTGCCCCTTCCTCTCTCCCCCTCTCTTGTACGCCCCCCTCCACTCCCCTTATCCCCTCCCCTCCACATCTACTCCCCCCCCCTCCATCTATTCATCCTGCACTAATCTCCCAATCCAACTCGCCGTGATTCTCCTGCCACTCTCCATCAATCCTACACTGGTCCCCCAATTCATCCTGTACTGACCCCCATTAACATTGAATCCTCCCAATTTGGCTAGCCCTTGCTGTCTCCTCCCCTTCCATAACCCTCTAGCTGTCTCCTCCCACCCTCCCATCCGCCCGCCCTCGGGCTCCTCCTCCTCCTCCCCTTTTCCTTCTTTCCTCCCCCCCCCCCCCACCGCCCATCAGTCTGAAGAAGGGTTTCGGCCCGAAACGTCGCCTATTTCCTTCGCTCCATAGATGCTGCTGCACCCGCTGAGTTTCCCCAGCAATTTTGTGCCCCTTCCCATCCATCCTGCACTGCTCTCTCCTTCATCCTACACTGCTCCATCCATCCATCCTGCACAGACCCCCCTCCCCCCATTCAACCCCACCGACATCCCCCGCCGCTCTCTCCTCACAATCTTACCTACTCGAACCAACACGCACTAATTACCCTGCCTCAATCCATCCAATCCGCACCGATTGCCTTCTCAAGCCCCCCCCCCCTCCCCCCTCCCGAACCTACTGTGCTGGAAATATCTTCAGAGCTAACATTGACTATGTTTGATAACGGAATGCAATCAAATATGTTTTAATTCCCAATGTTATTATTTGTTTTAATCCATAAAGATGGCGTAATTAAATTGTGAACACGAGAAACGTTAAAACCGCAGTGTTCGATTGTTACTGACACGTTATTACAGAATTCATTTTAACGGAAAATCGATGCTCTATATATGGAGTATCAGTACTGTAGTTATTTAATGAGCAACATTCACAACTATACGTTGGATTTATCCAGGTTTTACTTCTACAGTCAGTCATATACATCACAAATTTGGTCGGGAGATATTTCAGTTGCAATTTTAACGTTAATTCTGAAGTGACTGGTGAGCGGCAGCTTCGACCACCCCGGGCCGCGGTGTTTGAGCCGCGGGACAGGTTTTAACATCGCCCGGGGGGGTATCGCCTCAGCGCAGAAGGAGAAGAGCAGGGAAGAGACTGCAGCCCTAAGACTTTTGCCTCCATCACAGTGAGGAGGTGTTGGGTGGACTCACTGTGGTGGATGTTAATATGTGTTTATTGTTGTTTTTTATTGTATTGTATTGTATGTATGACTGCTTCAATTTCGTTCAGACTTCGGTCTGGATGACAATAAATGGCTATCTAATCTAATCTAATCTAAGTGGGAATGATGGGAAAAGCGTTTATCAACAATTTTTTTTAAATGGTTGCTTACAAACTGGGTATTGGCGTACTGCGCATGTTGTTCCATTGTTTTAATAAGGGGCCTAAGAGTAAACTTAGCAATTATAGACCTGTTAGTTTGACGTCAGTGGTGGGCAAATTAATGGAAAGGATACTTAGAGATAATATATATAAGCATCTGGATAAACAGGGTCTGATTAGGAACAGTCAACATGGATTTGTGCCTGGAAGGTCATGTTTGACTAATCTTATTGAATTTTTTGAAGAGGTTACTCGGGAAATTGATGAGGCTATAGCAGTGGATGTTTTATATATGAACTTCAGTAAGGCCTTTGACAATGTTCCTCACGGAAGGTTGGGTAAGAAGGTTCAATGGTTGGGTATTAATGGTGGAGTAGCAAGATGGATTCAACGGTGGCTGAATGGGAGGTGCCAAAGAGTAATGGTGGATTGTTGTTAGTCAGGTTGGAGGCCAGTGACTAGTGGGGTGCCACAGGGATCTGTGTTGGGTCCACTGTTGTTTGTCATGTACATCAATGATCTGGATGATGGTGTGGTAAATTGGATTAGTAAGTATGCAGATGATACTAAGATAGGTGGGGTTGTGGATAATGAAGTAGATTTTCAAAGTCTACAGAGAGATTTATGCCAGTTGCAAGAGTGGGCTGAACGATGGCAGATGGAGTTTAATGCTGATAAGTGTGAGGTGCTACATCTTGGCAGGACAAATCAAAATAGGACGTACATGGTAAATGGTAGGGAATTGAAGAATGCAGGTGAACAGATGGAGCTGGGAATACCTGTGCACAGTTCCCTGAAAGTTGAATCTCATGTAGTAAAGAAAGCTTGTGGTGTGCTGGCCTTTATAAATCAGAGCTTTGTGTATAGAAGTTGGGATGTAATGTTAAAATTGTACAAGGCATTGGTGTGGCCAATTCTGGAGTATGGTGTACAATTTTGGTCGCCAAATTATAGGAAGGATGTCAACAAAATAGAGAGAGTACAGAGGAGATTTATGAGAATGTTGCCTGGTTTTCAGCAACTAAGTTACAGAGAAAGGTTGAACAAGTTAGGGCTTTATTCTTTGGAGCGCAGAAGGTTAAGGGGGGACTTGATAGAGGTCTTTAAAATGATGAGAGGGATAGACAGAGTTGACGTGGATAAGCTTTTCCCACTGAGAGTAGGGAAGATTCAAACAAGGGGACATGACTTGAGAATTAAGGGACAGAAGTTTAGGGGTAACATGAGGGGGAACTTCTTTACTCAGAGAGTGGTGGCTGTGTGGAATGAGCTTCCAGTGAAGGTGGTGGAGGCAGGTTCGTTTTTATAATTTAAAAATAAATTGGATAGTTATATGGACGGGAAAGGAATGGAGGGTTATGGTCTGAGCGCATGTATATGGGACTAGGGGAGAATACGTGTTCGGCACGGACTAGAAGGGTCGAGATGGCCTGTTTCCATGCTGTTATTGTTATATGGTTATATGTATCCTCATTACCACATACATCTAATCTGAATGTCCGGTAATGTGGCGTCTTGACACCTTTAAATATATTACCAAAATAACATTTGCTGCATTTATGTCCTTAGGCCATCTCTTGCTAGTTAGTGTAATGTCAGATGGGTATAGTCAGTTTTAACAGCTATTATCATAAAATGATTTTGTTGTGGATAGATTATGTGGGAAGCGAGATTGTTTCTGTACCAATAGCAATAACGACCCATTCTATGGCCATGGCATGATAATCCTTCACAGAAAACATGCTTGCATCAATCTTTAGTGTGCATGGTTAAGCATATATGTTATCAAGGTCCAAAATGTATTGACACATGTTGATCATACGCTGAATAATCCAACCAAATTCTGTTTTTGAAGTGGAAAGAAATAATAAAAATTGCATTAATTGCAATGTTAAAAAGAGTTGAGATACCGTATTCTAATTTTGCTGCATGTCATTGAGGGATATATCATGTCTTGATTGGTGAATATGTTAGTTTGTCACTTTATTTGAAACAGAAATAATGTGAATGCTTCATTGAACATAATTCCGACCGGTAACTACACACTGCGGCCGAGCACGCGTCATGCAAGCCATCTTAAATGACCACCTCAACTGTCACTTGGCAACCTAAAAAGCTGCCAAGGTTGCCCGGCTGGCAACAGGGTAAAAAAGTTGAGCGAGAGCCATATAAAGGCATTGACTATTTATCCAAATGGGGAGATGTTGCAAGAACAGGTTCAAGGACCTGACGAGTAGAACAATAAAAGGCGAACTCGTCCGCTAAGTAACAAATCAGGTTTATTGACACGAGAGAGAACAAAAACAACACTTATCTCTGTATGCGCGGGGTTCGTCTTACAGCAGCACCTGCCCCTCTCTCTGCCTCCGTCCGCGGCGCTGATCACAACCCAGCCCGTGAGTGAACTCCTCCCGTCAACAACGACCTCACGGTTTACCGGCGCCTGATTTATACAGACAGAAACCAGTCGTCATGGCCAATAGCGCGGCTCCCAAATTGAAATTACATCCAATGGCAGGGGACTACATCCGAGACCCCCCCCCCCCCCGGAAACAAAGTGCTGTCAGCCGCAGATGGCGCACAAGGTGATACACAGCGCTATCAGCTGTAGACTTGACGCGTAAAGGTTCAAACAGAGCGCTGCCAGCTCTGCGCGTGGGGTTTTAAACGAAGCGCTACCGGCCGCAGCGCTATGGTTCTAAACATAGAGCTACCCGCTACCGCGCTGTGGGCTTTACACATAGCGCTGTGGGCTTTAATCATAGCGCCGTGGGCTTTACACATAGCGCTATGGCCACAGCGCTATGGAGTTTAAATGTAGCGCTATTGGGCTTTTAAACACAGCGCTATGCCCTCACCGCTATTGGGTCACAGACTGTTTGGGCAAAATTCTCGTATAACATTCCCCCCCTGGAACAGTCTGGTTACCGTCACACCCGGCCCGCAGCCGTGCATAGTTCCTTGAAGGTGGAATCTCATGCAGATAGGGTGGTAAAGAAAGCTTTTGGTATGCTAGCCTTTATAAATCAGAGCATTGAGTATAGAAGCTGGGGAGTAATGTTAAAATTGTACAAGGCATTGGTGAGACCAAATCTGGAGTATGGTGTACAATTTTGGTCGCCCAATTATAGGAAGGATGTCAACAAAATAGAGGGAGTACAGAGATTTACTAGAATGTTGCCTGGGTTTCAACAACTAAGTTACAGAGAAAGGTTGAATAAGTTAGGTCTTTATTCTCTGGAGCGCAGAAGGTTAAGGGGGAACATGATAGAGGTCTTTAAAATGATGAGAGGGATAGACAGAGTTGATGTGGATCAGCTTTTCCCTTTGAGAAAAGGGAAGATTCAAACAAGAGGACATGACTTCAGAATTAAGGGACAGAAGTTTAGGGGTAACATGAGGGGGAACTTCTTTACTCAGAGAGTGGTAGCGGTGTGGAATGAGCTTCCAGTGGAAGTGGTGGAGGCAGGTTCGTTGGTATCATTTAAAAATAAATTGGATAGGCATATGGATGAGAAGGGAATGGAGGGTTATGGTATGAGTGCAGGCAGGTGGGACTAAGGGAAAAAAGTTGTTCGGCACGGACTTGTAGGGCCGAGATGGCCTGTTTCCGTGCTGTAATTGTTATATGGTTTATATGGTTATCTCGTTACATTCAGCCCACAGGCCACGTGGTTATGATGACAATCCCCACACACCACGCAGTGATATTATAGCCAAGAAAATTGTCCCAATCGTCTGTCCTCAATGTCCATCAGCGTCCAATCATCCCGACATGCCAGCATCCTCCATGGGGTTGTAATCGTGGCACTGTTCTGCGACCTTTCGAAACTACCCCACGGTTTCCTGGATGTGGGCAACGAGGTTGGTGACTTTCTCTGAATCAGCGCTCCCGCCCGATCAAAGCACGTGCCCCCCTTCTCAGCCCAGGTGAAATCTATGGCCATGCGGTTTTGTCGGCCTACGGTGCGAATACTTCAGCTGATAGTTCTGTGATGGCCTCTTTTACCCAACTCATGGCGTCTGCCGTCTCATTGGGTATTTCTTCCATGGCTGAAGCCATGTTAATCATTTCCCGTGCCAGTTTCGCAGTATCATAGGAGGGAAATGCAATAGTTTGGAGATTCATGAATGGAGGCCGAGGTATACACATTCCCCCCGAACACCACAAGCAGGCAAGCAACAGTAAACCAACAATAATTCACCCATGTCCTTCCCGACGTTCCCCCGGCAACGCTCCCCATCGCCTATTACCCGGTCCGCGCCCCAAAATCTCCGCCTTTTTGCGGCGGCCTTCGGGAATATTGTACCCAGACCTTTCCTGATTCTTCCTCCACCAATCCCACTTCCTCAGTCTATGGAGGGTCCGACACTGCCAAATGCCGAGACATAGGTGATTCTCCTTGGCTCAACGGCCGAGAGTTCAGGTTGCTGACGGCTGGTTGCATGACTCCCAACCACCACTAGAGGCAGCGCTGTCAACAACTTTATTTGCTGCTTCAGTTGTCCCTTCACGCGTTAAATAAGTCCAGCAGCCTGTGGGTAGTACGGGATGTGGAAAACACATACAAGTCTTTCAGGTTTCACATCCAGAGAGGGTGAGGAGGATGGGCCGGTGGAGATGAGGATGGTGGAGCAGAGCTGTGGGGGAATGAAGGAAAGGGGGACGGAATGGGGGGGCAAGGGATTGGTGCAGTTAAGTGGCCGGAGCGGGAGAGTGGATGGAGCGGTGGGAGCAGAGCGGAGGGGGCGGGGAGCGGGGGTGTGCAATGGGACAGTGGGTGGAGGGGGGGGGGGGGAAGAGGGTACTGGAAGGAGAAGAGCTTAGGAGGAAGACTGGGGAGGGGAGAAAGGGACGGAGGAAGGGGCGAAGGATAGGGCAGAGTGGGAAGGGAACGAAGGATGAGGCAGAGGCGTGTGTGGGGTAAGGGACACAGAGCGCGAGGGTTGCCCGGCCTCTGGGTCAAATGCACAGCTTACTATAGTTACCCAACCAGATGCAACTAAATTGAAAGTAGCTCGTTCTTCCCAATAACCCTTTCTGGCTTAAATCCTCCCCCCACCACCTCCAGTTTAAATTCAATTTGCAATATTTTGGAGGACCAAGAAACCAGAACGAAGAGCATCAGTACCATCAGTACCCCAGGTGCCATCTCCCCACACCTTCCACTCCCTCTCCCCTCCTCACACCCCCCCCCCCGCAACTCCCTATCCTCACCCCCTCTAACGCATCCCCCTACTTCACCATCTACCCCCGCAACCCTCGCAACACCCCCTTCCCCAACTCCCTCTCCCAACTACTTCTCCCACCCCGTCCAACACTCACTTCCCGCCTCACTCATTCTCCCCCCAAACCCTCCCAACATCAGCCCTTTCCCCACTCCCTGCCCACCCGCTCCCATCCGAGCCGCTCCTCACCCCACAACCCTCCGTCATTCCCCCTCTATTCCCTCCCCTCGCACCATCTCACTACCTATTAAAACCCACTCCCACCCCCAACACGTTTAGCCCCACCCATATAACCATATAACAATTACAGCACGGAAACAGGCCATCTCGGCCCTTCAAGTCCGTGCCGAACACGTATTCTCTCATAGTCCCATCTACCTGCACTCAGACCATAACCCTCCATTCCTTTCCCGTCCATATAACTATCCAATTTATTTTTAAATGATAAAATCGAATCTGCCTACACCACCTTCACTGGAGGCTCATTCCACACAGCTACCACTCTCTGAGTAAAGAAGTTCCCCCTCATGTTACCCCTAAACTTCTGTCCCTTAATTCTCAAATCATGTCCTCCTGTTTGAATCTTCCCTACTCTCAGTGGGAAAAGCTTATCCACGTCTATCCCTCTCATCATTTTAAAGACCTCTATCAAGTCCCCCCTTAACCTTCTGCGCTCCAAAGAATAAGACCTAACTTGTTCAACCTTTCTCTGTAACATAGTTGCTGAAACCCAGGCAACATTCTAGTAGATCTCCTCTGTACTCTCTCTATTTTGTTGACATCCTTCCTAGAATTTGGCGATCAAAATTGTACACCGTACTCCAGAATTGGCCTCACCAATGCATTGTACAAGTTTAACATTACATCCCAACTTCTATACTCAATGCTCTGATTTATAAAGGCCAGCACACCAAAAACTTTCTTTACCACCCTATCTACATGAGATTCCACATTCAAGGAACTGTGCACAGTTATTCCCAGACCCCTCTGTTCAACTGCATTCTTCAATTCCCTACCATTTACCATGTACGTCCTATTTTGATTTGTCCTGCCAAGATATAGCCCCTCACACTTATCAGCATTAAACTCCATCTGCCATCTTTCAGCCCACTCTTCCAACTGGCATAAAGCTCTCTGTCGACTTTGAAAATCTACTTCATTATCCACAACACCACCTATCTTAGTATCACTGCATACTTACTAATCCGATTTACCACACCATCATCCAGATCATTGATGTACATGACAAACAACAGTGGACCCAACACAGATCCCTGTGGCACCCACTAGTCACTGGCCTCCAACCTGACAAACAGCCATCCACCATTACTCTCTGGCATCTCCCATTTAGCCACTGTTGAATCCATCTTGCTACTTCCACCATTTATACCCAACAATTGAACCTTCTTAACCAACCTTCCGTGAGGAACCTTGTCAAAGGCCTTACTGAAGTCCATATATACAACATTCACTGCTATAGCCTCATCAATTTCCCGAGTAACCTCTTCAACAAATTCAAGAAGATTAGTCAAACATGACCTTCCAGGCACAAATCCATGTTGACAGTTCCTCATCAGACCCTGTTTATCCAGATGCTTATATATATTATCTCGAAGTATTCTTTCCATTAATTTGCCCACCACTGACGTCAAATTAACAAGTATATAATTGCTAGGTTTACTCTTAGAACCCTTTTATAACAATGGAACAACATGCGCAGTACGCCAATCCTCCGGCACTATTCCCGTTTCTAATGACATTTGAAATATTTCTGTCATAGCAACTGTTATTTCTACACGAACTTCCTCAATGTCCTAGGGAATATCCGTCCGGACTGGAGACTTATCCACTTTTATATTTCCCAAAAGTGTCAGTACTTCCTCTTCTTTGAATCTCATAGTTTCCATAGCTACTCTACTTGTTTCCATTAAACCCACTTCCCAGTTGCCTCCTATTCCCCTATCCCCATGCGCGCCGCCCTCCTCTCCCGGCCTGCTGTTCTCCCGCCTCCCCCTGCCTGCTGGGGGCGGGGCAGGAGCGAGGTAGCTGGCGTGGAGGGAGGGGGAAGTGGAAAGTGGGGGGAGGGAGGGGAGAGGTGGGTGGAGGAAGAGTGAGGGAGGGGGGATGGGGAAGTGGAGGGTGGTAAACGGAGGGGGAGGAGGGGGGTAAGAGGGGAGCGCGGGCGGGAGGGGTGTGGGAGGGGGAGCGGTGTAGATTATGTGGATATGAGGGGGATGAGAGGCGGTTGGGAGGAGGGGGAGCAGGGGGAGAGGAGGGCGGAGAGAGAGAGGCATCGTGAAGTAGAGGTGGTGGGGTCTGTAATGGGTGGGAAGTGAGGGGTGGAGATGGAGCGGATGATGAATGTTGGAGGACGTATATCGTCAATGATGTGTGGGGGGGGGGGGGTGGCAGTGAGACAGGTAAGCCCGGGGCACGTACACCAGTACAACGTGGGGGTCGGTTCGGCCGTGTGGGGGAGGTTACTGTAACGCCGTGACCCGTGACCGGGAGGTCATTTATGACCACAATCACTGGAGATTCTCTGTGCAAGTGAGCCGCTGTGTGTTAGACACAGGGACCCTAATGCTACCTCCACCACACATCACCAACACACATCTGCCCATCTTCCTTCTTGTGTAATGTTCGGTGTAATTGATGTATAATTGTGTTTTGTGCCTTGTGTGAGTCATTGTGTGTGTGACGCTGCAGCAAGCAATGCCATTGTCGCTGTACCTCTCCGTACTTGTAGATGTGACAATAAACTTCAACTACTGCTACTTGGATCTGCCCCGTTTATTATTTAGTTTCCAAAAGGCCCCAAGGGTCATCGGAAACTTTTCTCCAGAACCTTTCTCCATCGGGCGGCAGCGGTAGATTTGCTGCCTTACAGAGCCAGAGACCCGGGTTCAATCCTGACTACGGATGCTGTTTGTGTGGAGTTTGCACGTTCTCCCCCGTTAACTAAGTGGATTTTCTCCGGGAACTCCCACAATCCGAAAACGTACAGGTTTGAATGTTAATAGGCTTGGTATAAATGTAAATGGCCCGTAGAATCGTGTTACTGTGCGGGGATCGCTGGTCGGTGCGGATTTGATGGGCCGAAGGGCCTGTTTGCGCACTGTATCTCCAAACTCAACCAATGGCCATTGGTTTAAGGCCAGGGATAAGACGTGAGAGGGGATAAGGTTCTTGAACCAACCTACACAACCCAGACATTATCTCAGTAATGGAACTCGACATCCCATCTCTTCACTGCCATGGGCTTGGTTATTTTTCTAATTATGTTTTTGAATTAATATCTTATTATTTTCTTTCTTTCAAAAATATTATGTGTAATTAGTGCATAATCTTATTTTGTGTGTTGTCTTTGTCGGTGTGTATGTGAGCAGGGTTTCATTGTACCTCTATCTCCCTCGCCGCGACAGCCCCTCCTGCCCCAGACTGGCCTGTACCACTACCCCGTCCCCCTCACCGTCACCGACCCTCCCCTCTCCCACCACCCACATCTGTCCCAGCCTGTTCTCTACCAAGAACCCCCCCCATCCCTCTCCCACCACCCCTCACCTGCCTCATTCTACTCCTTTGGCTGCCACTCTAGTCTCCCTGTACCCCCCCTCCCCTCCACGCCCCGGTCACATTAGTTTAGTTTATTATCGCCAATCTGTGCACACAGCACAGATACAGGATAAAGAGAACAGGCCCTGCCCCGTCTCCTAATGTCCTCACCCATTTGACCCCTGCCCCCTCAACCCTTGTCCCCTCACCCCGTGTCCCCTCCCCTCCCGACTTATCCTCTCCCCCACACCCGTGTCCCCTGAACTCTTATCCTCTCTTCGCCACACTTCAATCCTCTACCCCTTTTATCGTCATCCATCCCCTTGCCTTCGCTCTCCCCGCCCCTCTCCACACTCCTTCCACTCTCCTCTTCCCCTTCCGCCTCTCGCCCCCTCGCCTTCTCCCCTTCTCCTCTCCCGCTCTCCTGCTCTCCCCCTCCCTATCCCCCCAACTCTCACTACCCTCCCCCTGTCTACCCTCCCCCTCTCTAATCCCCTCGTTACCATCTCCCCCTCTACTCTCCCCATCTCTACACTCTCCATCTCTCCCTCTCTCCCCCTCTCCATCTCCCACCCATCCCCATCTCTCCTCCCTCCCCTAGATCCCACCCACTCCCACTCCCCCCCTCTCCCTCCCCTCCCGTTCTACATCCCTCACCTCTCCCTTCCCCTTCTACCTCCCCATCTCCCCTCCCCCTCGCCCGCTCTCCTCCTGCTCTCCTTCTCCCTTTCACCTCTCCCTCCCCGCTCTACTTCCGCCCCTCTTTCCTCCCCTCTCTCTCCCCTTCATATTCCCCTCTCCCCACCTCTCTCGACTTATTACCTCTTCAACTCTCTCGCTGTCCCCCACCCCTCCCCTTTCTACCCTCCGTTACCACTCGTCTACTATCACCCTCTCTCGCATGCATCCCCCTCCCCCTCCCTACTCTCCCCTCTCCTACCCCCCACCCTTCTAATCCCCCCCCCTCTTCCCGTCTCCTCCACTCCCTCCCCCCTCCCAGTCACCTCTCGTCCCTCACAATCCTCTCTCATCTTGACCTCTCCCCCACTCCCACTTCCTCTCCTTAACCTTCGCTCCTCTCCCTTCCAATCCCTTTCTCCCCATCCCTCTACTGCGCCCCTCTCTCTCCCCCTCCGCTCCCACCTCGTCCCCTCTCCCATCCCACTACTCTCCCCCCTCCCTCCTCCTCCCTCCCCCCCCCCTCCACTTCCCCCACCACCTCTCCCTCCCCTCTCCACTTCCCCTACCCCCTATCCAACTGCCCCATCTCCCTCTTCCCTCCCCCATCACCCCTCCCCCCTCTCCCTCTCCCTCTCCCACTCCACCCCCCCCCCTCCCCTCTCCCCCCCATCTCCCTCTCCCCTCGCACCTCCCCTCCCCCTCTACCCTCCCCCTTATCACCTCTCCTCTCCTCTCCCCCTTTCCCCTGCCCCCTCCACCTCCCTCTCTCCCATCTCCCATGCCCCCTCCCCTCCCCCTCTCCCTTCCCCCTCTCTCCTCCTCTCTCCTGCCCCCTCCACCCCCTCCCCCTTTCCCTCCCCCTCTCGTCTCCCCTGCTCCCCTCCACCTCCCCATTCCCCTCTGCCCTGCCCCCCTCAACCTACCCCGCCCCCCCGCTCCCCTCCCCCTATCCCTCACCCCCACACCCCTCCTTCTACCTCTCTTCCAATCCCCTCCCCCTGTCCCTCTCCCCCTCTCCCCTTCCCCTCCTCCTCTCCCCTCCCCCTCTCCCCGGCTCCCCCTCTCCCCCTCTCCCACTCTCCCCCTCCCCCTCTCCCTCTCCCCTTCCCCTCTCCCTCTTCCCCTCCCGCTCTCCCCCTTCCCCTCTCCCCTCTCCCCTCTCCCCTCTCCCCCCCTCTCCCCTCTCCCCTCTCCCCTCTCCCCTCTCCCCCTCTCCCCTCTCCCTCTCCCCCTCTCCCCTCTCCCCTCTTCCCCCTCCCCGCTCCCCTCTCCGCTCTTCCTCTCCCCCTCCCCCTCCACCTCCCCCTCCCCCTCCCCCTCCCCCCCCTCCCTCCCCCCCCCCCCCCCCCCCCTCCCCCTCCCCCCCTCCTCCCCCACCCCTGCCCCCCCCTCCTCCCCCTCTCCCTCCCCCTCCCCTCATCCTCCCTCACCCTCGCCCCCCCCTTCCCCCTATCTCTCCCCCTCCCCCTCCCCTCCCCCGTCCCCCCTCCCCCTCACCCCTCCCCCTCCCCCTCCCCCTCCCCCTCCCCCTCCCCCTCACCCCCTCCCCTCCCCTCCCCCCTCCCCCTCCCCCTCCCCCTCCCCCTCCCCCTCACCCCTCCCCTCCCCCTCCCCCTCCCCCTCGCCCTCCCCCCACCCCCTCCCCCTCCCCACCCCTCCCCCTCCGGGTACCGATGAAACCAATGCTTCTCAAGTCTTGATACGGCCCCAGAAGTTTGGTAATTGTAATAATTGACAGTGGTTGAGCTTTGACGGCCTGGGCGGTTTCTTAATTTGGTACTGCCCATATTGATATAGTTAGGAATTGCATGCCACTGGCGAGCCATTTTGTCACCGTGACACCAGCTGTTCTTCAGCATGTAATCTTTTTTTGTGGGATCAAAATAACTCGAGGGCCTGAGCTTTAGGAAAGGAATAGATACGATGAATGGACATGAGTAGGGGAATGAAGAATTAGAGGCTTTAAGGAGAAAGGTTTAATAGGAAAAGGAGGGACAACGTTTTGTACAGGCAAAATAAGTATATTTAAGAGACATTTTCCCATGCACATGAATAAGATTGAGAGAATTACAAGCTAAATTTGGGTTAATGCGATTAGTTCGGATCGGCATGGACGATTTAGGCCGAAGATCCTCTGTTCGTGCTGTATGACTGTACATCTTTGACACCTTGACATTTCGTTGACTTTTGGTTTGTGCCACTCAAATGACACCGTTCCACATTGCATGGCAACTACACTTTTAATAGCCTTTCTATTCCTGAAGTCACCTCCCACTAGCTTATCACTTTTTTGTGTTTAAAACTGGTAACATTTGGGGTTCAGAAATTATATTCCTTACCATCATCCAAGCTATCTGCGTGCCATTAGAAAAAGTTCGATATCCTATTTTAAAATGCCGTGGTAATTTACTGGTGAAATGTCTTACCTTTTCCTAATCGTTATGCAAATCTTCCAACCGCTATTCTCCGCAACATATAATGTTGTTGTTTTGTTTGCTCCTTGTTACAATTAGGTTTTAGTGTCAGTTTTAGAGATACAGCGCGGAAACAGGCCCTTCGGCCCACCGCGTCCGTGCCGACCAGCGATCTCCGCACACTAACTCTATCCTACGCACACGTATACCAACTCAAATAATCTACACGCCTGTACGTCTTTGGAGCGTTGGTGGAAACCGAAGATCTCGGCGAAAACCACGCGGTCACGGGGAGAACGTACAACTCCGTAAAGACAAGCACCCGTAGTCAGGTTCAAACCCGTGCCTCCGGCGCAGCAAGCGCTGTAAGGCAGCAACTCGACCACTGCGCCACCGTGCCGCCCTATACCTGTGGTAATTTTGGAAGTGCTTTTTACCATGGCTGAGGAGGATGTAAGGAGATGGAATAGAAGTATTTAAATTCACGAAAGGTGCTGATGACGTTAATAGGAAAAGAGATTTTCCTTTCATAAAAATATCAGAAAACAATGTGTTGATATTATTATTGGTTTATTATTATCGCCTGTAATCAGGTGCAATGGCAAACTTGGATTGTGTGCTCTGCGGTCAAATCATACTAACATGAGCCCAACCAACGCATGTTTAAGTCCGACGGGTAGATTAAAAAAAATCCACAATCCAGAATTTAGTGTAACAACAACTATAGCGTCAGAGTTACGAAGAGAAAGTCCAAGGTCCATAACGAGATTGGTTGGTAGGTAGGCTCCTGGAAAGGCCATTCAGTAGGCTGATAAAAGCGGGGAACAACAAGGTCCATAACGAGATTGATTGGTAGATAGGGTCCTAGAAAGACCATTCAATAGGCTGATAACAGCGGGGAAGAAGTCAATCCTGAATCTGGTCTTAGACCTTGCATCCAATTGAAATGTTCCGTCGCTTAACAGGGACGTGGAAGAAGCTGACCCCTCACATTCCTGCTGTCGATTGTTAGCTGCGCAGAGTACCAGTTTGAATAATTTTGTGGGCGTGAAATTCGCAAATTAAAGAAAATAATTCCGAATGAACTCGTCTATGATTAATGAGAGGAAAGTGAACATATCGATAGACACAAAAAGCAGGAGCAACTCAACGGGACAGGCAGCGTCTCCGGACAGAAGGGATGGGTGACGTTTCGGGGCAAGACCCTTCTTCAGCCCCACTGAGTTACACCAGCATACTGTGTCTATCTTCGTTTAAACCAGCATCTGCAGTTCCTTCCGACACAAAGTAAAAACCTTGTTTCAACAGAATTATGTAATAAATTGAATTATGTTACAACAATATTTCGAAATGGATCAAGAAAAGATCCCGATCCGATCTGTTCTCGTATATTTCCAGGGACAGACGTTGCCTGACCCGCTGCGTTCCTGCAGCAGCTCGTGTGTTGCTTGAAACTTGTAAACTAACTTTTTGATGGTTGTATTGTCGGTCACAGAGTCTGATGAATGGTCCCTACCCGAAACGCCACATTTCCATTTTCTCGAGAGATGTTGCGTGACCCGCTGATTTACTCCAGCATGTTGTACCTATCATTGTTTTATTGGTTTGTAATGTAACTAATGTGACATTTTCTGACGAAATAACAGTGCAGGAATGAACAAAACAAAGCAAGAGCCAACCACTGGCCAAAGAGCTTATCACTGCGAAACGGTGACAGCAATGATTTTACATCAACATGTCCGGAAACACCACAATTTCATGTTTACTTTAAGAATATTTCATTAAAACCCAGCGTTCGTAAATTTGGTGAAATTTACAGGTTAGGGAACAATCAAACATATGAGTAGTAAACCAATGAGAGCAACCTCTGAGCAGGAATGTAAAAATGAACATCAGATGCTGGAATGATCGCTCGCCAGTCTTTTTCCTGCCCCCCACATCTTTTCCCTACTGCAATCACTCCACATGTTCCCAATCAGCTGAGCAACCTCGGAGATAATTGTCAAAATTAATCTTTCGGGGCATTGAGTGTAAGTCATGAAGTCATGGTGCAAATTTATTGGACTTGGCTAGTCCACATTTCGAGTATTGTGTGCAGTTCTATTATTCCCATTACAGGAAAGATGTGGACGCTTTGGATTGGACGTAGAAAATGTCTACCAGAATGATGCATGGTTCTAGGGTAACTAGTTTCAGACAGACTTGGATTATTGCATCTTGAACATAAGAGGCTGCTTAGTATATTATTATATAAAACGTTGATCGGACAGATTTGTTTCCCAGGATGGAAAACATATCAAATTTTATAGAGGTTAAAGTGAGAGGGGCAAAGTTTAAAGGAGATACGCAGGGAAAGTGTCTTTACACAGAGGGTGGCGAGTGCCTGGAACGCGCTGTCAGAGTTTGTTGTTCGGACAGATAAAATGGTGACATTTAAAAGACAATTAGTAGGCATATGAGATAGGGGGTGTTGTGGATAATGAAGAGGATTTCCAAAGTCTACAGAATGATTTAGGCCATTTGGAAAAATGGGCTGAAAGATGGCAGATGGAGTTTAATGCTGATAAATGTGAGGTGTTACACCTTGGCAGGACAAATCAAAATAGGACGTACAAGATAAATGGTAGGGAATTGAAGAATACAGTTGAACAGAGGGATCTGGGAATAACCGTGCATAGTTCCTTGAAGGTGGAATTTCATATAGATAGGGTGGTAAAGAAAGCTTTTGGTATGCTAGCCTTTATAAATCAGAGCATTGAGTATAGAAGCTGGGATGTAATGTTAAAATTGTACAAGGCATTGGTGAGACCAAATCTGGAGTATGGTGTAGAATTTTGGTCGCCCAATTATAGGAAGGATGTCAACAAAATAGAGAGAGTACAGAGGAGATTTACTAGAACGTTGCCTGGGTTTCAACAACTAAGTTACAGAGATAGGTTGAATAAGTTAGGTCTTTATTCTCTGGAGCACAGAAGGTTAAGGGGGGACTTGATAGAGGTCTTTAAAATGATGAGAGGGATAGACAGAGTTGATGTGATCAAGCTTTTCCCTTTGAGAATAGGGAAAATTCAAACAAGAGGACATGACTTCAGAATTAAGGGACAGAAGTTTAGGGGTAACATGAGGGGGAACTTCTTTACTCAGAGAGTGGTAGCGGTGTGGAATGAGCTTCCAGTGGAAGTGGTGGCGGCAGGTTCGTTGGTATCATTTAAAAATAAATTGGATAAGCATATGGATGAGAAGGGAATGGAGGGTTATGGTATGAGTGCAGGCAGGTGGGACTAAGGGAAAAAAGTTGTTCGGCACGCACTTGTAGGGCCGAGATGGCCTGTTTCCGTGCTGTAATTGATATATGGTTATATAGGTAGGGTGGTAAAGAAAGCTTTTGGTATGCTAGCCTTTATAAATCAGAGCATTGAGTATAGAAGCTGGGATATAATGTTAAAATTGTACAAGGCATTGGTGAGACCAAATCTGGAGTATGGTGTACAATTTTTGTCGCCCAATTATAGGAAGGATGTCAACAAAATAGAGAGAGTACAGAGGAGATTTACTAGAATGTTGCCTGGGTTTCAACAGCTAAGTTACAGAGAAAGGTTGAATAAGTTAGGTCTTTATTCTCTGGAGCGCAGAAGGTTAAGGGGGGACTTGATAGAGGTCTTTAAAATGATGAGAGGGATAGACAGAGTTGATGTGTACAACCTTTTCCCTTTGAGAATAGGGAAGATTCAAACAAGAGGACATGACTTTAGAATTAAGGGACAGAAGTTTAGGGGTAACATGAGGGGGAACTTCTTTACTCAGAGAGTGGTAGCGGTGTGGAATGAGCTTCCAGTGGAAGTGGTGGCGGCAGGTTCGTTGGTATCATTTAAAAATAAATTGGATAGGCATATGGATGAGAAGGGAATGTGGAGGGGTATGGTATGAGTGCAGGCAGGAGGGACTAAGGGAAAAAAGTTGTTCGGCACGGACTTGTAGGGCCGAGATGGCCTGTTTCCGTGCTGTAATTGTTATATGGTTATATGTTATATGGTTATATGGATATGCAAGGAATGGAAGGATATGAGTTATGTGCAGGTTGGTGTGATGATATTGGCAGCATGTTCGACACAAATATTATGGTCTAAAGGGCATCTTATTGTACTGTACCTAGCATGTTTTATAAAATACGTTAGCATTTAACTGCATTTCTAATGCAATACGACCATATTTTTCAATTCCGCCCTGAACTTCTTCTTGGACACGGCATAAATAAAGGTATTTGTGCAAGAACTCAAACACATCAGCATATATGCCGACAGTTCCATAATGGTGATAGGTTTGTTGTAAGTCGTTGCCAAAAATTGAGCATCTGTTAATTGTACAAAAATATAAAATATTAAAATCAACGCCCATAGCAGAAGAGAATTGGCAGATATGGCGAGCAGCAAAATTATTGATTTCCATCGATTTTCCATCTCTGGATTGGCTTGAATGTCGACGTTTTTATTTCCCCGGAGACCAACTCTCACTCGATTAGCCAGCAGAATATGCCTGACAGTTAGAGAATTGAAGAGCAGGATTAAGGCAAACGGTGCAAATGGGGTGAGAATGGTCTCCAACCATAGAAAAGCGGCCCATATGGGGAGAGTAAAACAGGCTTCCTTCACTCTACAGAACCAGGAAACATTGTCAATTAGTTCTCCAGGTTACCACGTAAAATAGTATGGAACATTTTCCAAAACGCTTAACACACACACAACTGATATCACCACCGTCGCCGTCTTCTCGGTGCAATATTTCGCTCTCACAGTTTGGTGACAAATGGCGACAAATCGGTCAAATGTAAAGGCCACCGTTAGCCAGACAGACCAATCAATGGAAACGAAAAACAGTGTCACATTCAGACTGCAAATTGGAGTGTAATTCAAGATGAGTATGGGAAATAACCCTCCTTAATCTCATATAAAATCACCTCAAATATCATGATCATCAGATCGCCCACTGCCATGCCAACCAAGTAACGTGTGATGCATTTTGAGAGACCACAATTTCCACGGGAGAATATGACGATCGACACCAAGTTCGCTGCAAAGGAAAGGACAACATGTATCCGTCTCACTCAGGACTGTTCTTGGAACATAATATATTATCGTCGCTAAATCCCTTATCTCGTAATAGTGTTTAACAGCAGCAATTCTGAGGTATAGATCTTTCATTGATACGCATTAGAGATATGTTTTAGTTTAGTTTAATTTCGGTCCACTGAGCCTACACCGCCCAGCGATGCCTGTACACTAACACCAACCGAAACACGCTAGGGACAAATTATACATTTATACGAAGCCAATTAATATACAAACCTGTTCGTCTTCCGTTCTACCTGATCCCACGCAGATCACGGGGAGAACATATAAAGTCTGTGCAGACAGCACCCGATGTCAGAATCGAACCGTGGTCTCTGTTCCTGTAACCGGGGTCTCTGGCCCTGGAAGGCAGTAGCTCCGCCGCTACGACACCGTGCCGCCCTGTTCTGTTCTGAGTTATTAAGAAAATGCCACTGCAAAACGTTTTTTTAAATCTGCCGGAAAGGCAGCATATCTGGAGAGAAGGAATGAGTGACGTTTCGGGTCGAGACGCTTCTTCAGACCCGAAACGCCAGACGCTCCAGAGATGCTGTCTGTCCCGCTGAGTTACTCCAACATGTTGTGTTTATCTTTGATTTAAACCAGCCTTCGCAGTTCCTGCCTACACTAATTCCTTAATCTTCAGGTATCTTCTGACCATCATACTCAGTCCGCAGATTGTCTTTTCGATATATTTCAACTGTGTGCTTTTCGTCCGATTTATTTAGAAGGAAGACCGCACGGCTCCGCCATATCTGTGTATTCAGAACGTAGCACGTTTTAAAAAAAAATCATCATCCTTTCATAACAACACCACAAATAAAAACAGGAAAAGCTGGAAGCTTTCAAGATGCCCGACAGCATCTATGAGAAAATAAACAGCATTCAATTTTCATTCAGTCATAAGAAGGGTTCCGACCCAACTCCTTTTCTCCGGATATGCTGCCCGACCCGCTGAGTTACTCCGGCATTTTGTGTCTATCTTCAATTTTCATTTCCGAGAAATATTACCCCGGACCAGATATATTAACACAGATTCCCTTATCGCCGCTGCCCTGATGTGTTTTACCAGTTTTTTTCTGGTTTTATTTCAAATGTACAATCACCTGTACAATGTTTAAATTCTCCTCACTCCGGACACACATTTATCAAATAGATTACAATATTCCATCGGAACTCGAGTTTAGTATTAACCAATTTTGCTAGATGAACCTTTACAATGGTTTTTTAAATAACCTCGGTATGCAAAAAAACAATTAAAACGGCCAACCGGCCGATCGGGGTTGTGGTTGTTAGAAATATTTGCACAATAAAACCCTTCAATTGTTTAGCAGGCAGCGCTATAGGTGTGGACGCATATGCTTAAATATACTGGGATTACTGTCTCTATCGGCACTTCCTGCAGTTGGATCCAGTCCCAGACCTACGTTTGGTTTATATCATCAGCGAGTCAACTTCTTAGACGCAAGTGGCACGATGCCTGGCCGCATAACACTAGGACTATTTAATAATCCACCAGATCGTGAAATCAAATTGATTCTTGTGACAATCGCATTGATTATCTCTATTGACCACTTGGAATATTTTGCGTTCAGCCATGGACCAAATAAGTATCAAATTAAATCATTTCCGAAAGTGATCGTTTACTGTTCGGGCACTGCTATGCTAATTAGATAATTACCCTATATGTTTAAATAAAATTAACATATGCCTGAGAGTCGACTGTAAACTCGACCTTAAACTGGAAGATTGGACAACCGTCAAAGGTCAATTCAAATCACCGATTCATAGGAAAGACTGTTGCAACTTAATTGTTGAAATCTCGCGGGATGAATTGTGTTGAAGACATTGCTTGTTTCCCCGCCCGCAACCCTTTTTAATTAAACAGCACATAAGATTAATCATTAGGCAAAGTCTGACAAAAAATAAATGCTGATCGCACTACCTATACAATTCAAACTCTCACCTATCCCGTGTACTCCAAGCAGGACAGAACCCCGAAAGATGATGTAGCCCTCAGCAGGTTCACTGTTCTGCTGAAGAATGTTCGACACGAAGTGTATCTCTTTCCACAGTGATCAAAATGGAATATATTACTTCAAATGCGACCTTCCCAACTTCTTGTATATTTGCAGCATAACGTTCCAACGTCAATATTCAATTTCCTAATAATGGTAAGCGCGCCAAAAGCCTTTTCAACACTTCTCTCAGGATGTGACGCACTTATCGGGGAACCATGGTTTTGTACTCATAGAACCATCTGCTTTGTAACACCCCACGCGAACGTCCGTTCATTGTCAATCTCCTGCCTTGCTTTGACTTCCCTAAATGCAAAACCGCACGCTTATCTAATTTAACCTCAAACATGTTATTTCCTCAGCTCGCTTGCCCAGTTAATCAGTATCCCAGGGTAACGCTTGAAAGGTTTCTACCACACCACGTAGTTTAGTATCGTTTAACCATATAACCATATAACAATTACAGCACGGAAACAGGCCATCTCGGCCCTACAAGTCCGTGCCGAACAACTTTTTTCCCTTAGTCCCACCTGCCTGCTCTCATACCATAACCCTAAATTCCCTTCTCATCCATATGCCTATCCAATTTATTTTTAAATGATACCAACGAACCTGCCGCCACCACTTCCACTGGAAGCTCATTCCACACCGCTACCACTCTCTGAGTAAAGAAGTTCCCACTCATGTTACCCCTAAACTTCTGTCCCTTAATTCTCAAGTCATGTCCTCTTGTTTGAACCTTCCCTACTCTCAGTGGGAAAAGCTTATCCACGTCAACTCTGTCTATCCCTATCATCATTTTAAAGACCTCTATCAAGTCCCCCCTTAACCTTCTGCGCTCCAAAGAATAAAGACCTAACTTGTTCAACCTATCTCTGTAACTTAGTTGCTGAAACCCAGGCAACATTCTAGTAAATCTCCTATGTACTCTCTCTATTTTGTTGACATCCTTCCTATAATTAGGCGACCAAAATTGTACACCATGCTCCAGAATTGGCCTCACCAATGCCTTGTACAATTTTAACTTTACATCCCAACTTCTATACTCAATGCTCTGATTTATAAAGGCCAGCACACCAAAAGCTTTCTTTACCACCCTATCTACATGAGATTCCACCTTCTGGAAACTGTGCACAGTTATTCCCAGATCCCTCTGTTCAACTGCATTCTTCAATTCCCTACCATTTACCATGTACGTCCTATTTTGATTTATCCGGCTAAGATGTGGCACCTCACACTTATCAGCATTAAACTCCATCTGCCATCTTTCAGCCCACCCTTCCAACTGGCATAAATCTCTCTGTAGACTTTGAAAATCTAGTTCATTATCCACAACGCCACCTATCTTAGTATCATCTGCATACTTACTAATCCAATTTACCACACCATCATCCAGACCATTGATGTACATGACAAACAACAGTGGACCCAAAACAGATCCCTGTGGCACCCCACAAGTCACTGGCCTCCAACCTGACAAACAGCTATCCACCATTACTCTCTGGCATCTCCCATTCAGCCACTGTCGAATCCATCTTGCTACTCCACCAGTAATACCCAACAATTGAACCTTCTTAATCAACCTTCCATGAGGAACCTTGTCAAATGCCTTACTGAAGTCCACAACAACACCAGTTAATTCACTCGAATAGACCGAACCTGTAACTCTTGGAAATTCTTCTTCAGACCAAAGAAGGGTCCTGACCCCGAAGCGTGTTCTGTCCATTTCCCTCCACAGATGATGCCTGGTCCGCTCATTTCTTCCGGCACTTACAAAAACACTCAATCATTTCAACAGATTCCTTATATCTACCATTTCCTTTATTTAGTTTGCATTCCCCCACATTTGACAATTTCCGATTTAATTCCGTCCGCCCACCCATCTACTACTGCCCCAAACTGGCCTTTGCGTTGCTGTTGAAGTCCGCACCAACACCGCTTGTGCCTCAACGTATTTCGGTTCCGTTGACCGACACAGTTAACGCGTTAAAATGAACGGATCGACATGGCTGATTGTTACCTGTTTTTTTTCACGCCTCGACATTTACATTCCCCTGGTTTTATTTACTTGGACTTTGGGGTTTCAACATCGCCCTGTTGTCCACCGGATTTCTGCCACAGAGCCCCTGAGCCCAGCTCCTCACGCCAGCCCATACCCTTCTACACACCGGGACTCGGAGCTGATTCTCAGCTACCGGCATAATTGCCAAGGCCCGAAGAAAGGATAGTTTTTCCGTGAATGTATTCCCAGTGAAGGTTTGGAAATGGAACATGATGTCCGTGTCGTAAAACTAAACTGCCCCAGACTCGTAACAGAGATACACTCGCAGCCTCCTGGGGATGAGTCGAGCGGGGAAACGAGATGGAAGGGAGGTGACTGTATTAAACATGTTACCCCGCCGCCAGATGCTCAAGACTCCTGTCTTCGGGGTCAGATCGATCGGTCTCGTCCCCTCCACAGACCATGCGGCGACTCCCAGAACCCAGCACCGAGTATCTGCAACCTCCACATCCCAGTAATGTCTACCTGATGTGAAGCCCTCTGTTCCCAGCACACACGCCCGTTCTGTAAACCTCTTGCCAAGCACCGTCTCCTTATAATAGCCACTCGGCTAACTTCCATGCCTTGAATTTCAGGCACGTTGTTGGTGTTTTCTACTGTGAATGCCGATACAAAAAAGTTATTCAATTCCTCTGCCATTGCTGCGTTCACCAATATCACTTCTCCAGCGTCATTTTCCAGCGGCCCAATGTCCACTCTTGCCCCTTTTATTCTTTATATATTTGGAGAACACTTGCTATCCTCTTTTGTGCCATTGGCTCCTTATCTTCGTATTTCATAGTTTTCTCTCCATATTACCTTTTTAGTTACTTTGTTGTTTTAAGAAAAAAACCCAATCCTCTAACTTCCCGCTAATCTTTACAATGTCTAGCCTTCGCCTTTAGTTTAGTGCTACATTTGACATCTTGTCAGCCACGATCGCCTCATTCAGCTTCTAGCATCTTTCATCCTCTTTGGTCTGGAAAGATCCTGCACCTTCTGATATATTCCCACAGATGTCTACATTGCTATTCCACATGGGTTTTTTGCTCGGATCCATCTCCAGTTAAATTTGGCCAGCTACTACCTCATGTTCAGCTGTAATATCGTGTCTCATGTGTGACCTCATGTCCAGCTGTAATACCGATCCCTCCGATTTCATCTTCTCCCTCTCAAATTGCAGGTTGAATATTATCATATGATGGCCGCAACCTCCTAGTGGCTCCCTTATCAAATCCAGTTCATTACACAAATTCAGAATTGCCTATTCTCTGTCTACTCCACTAAAAATCCATCCTCGAAAACAACATCTCGGGGCACTCAAGAAATGTGTAAGGAATAGTCAGATGACGTTTCAGTTCGGGAATCTTCCACAGGTACCTACTACAGGGTGATTTATTTCAAATTGAAATCTTATTACTCTATATACGTCGCCCGATCTGATGAAAAATTCTGGACATTCTGTGATGTTTTTGTGAAACATAATCAAACTATCAACATATGCCGGGTGTTTTTATTTTTGCTTTTGAACTATGATGAATCATCTGCTCATAAAGCAGATATAAGCTACGTTTAAGGAGAAGATTACAATGGCGATGATGCCCAGAGGAATATACTGCCGTGTCCGAAGAGGGCGATAGATTTGATAGGCTTCAACTCCACCACATGAGTTTTACCCGTTGTTTCCCTGAATAATTCACATTTGAATTCGAACTAAGCAAATCATTGTGTCACGATCCTTACCTTTCCTGTGCCTATAATTGTGCCTATCAATAGCGGTAAATATTTCATAGTTCGTTCTGCTAATACTCTCCAACAACAAACCAACCGGTGCCTTGCCCGGTTGAACGATATTCAGTGAAAGGGTCGTAATATGTCCGTGGACTAATACATATGTTTTTGCATAAAGCATTCCCCCACCAAGGGATAGGTGACATAACTTCACTGTACGGAAATAAATGTGTTTGTTCAAGAGACTTTGAATAACACCTGGGATCCGCCACTCCCCTATCTCACTGGAGAGTTGGCGCGAGAATTAATGAGCATCTGAACCGCGCTATTTGCTCCATTGTGCTCCCGGACTTAACGCCATCACAGAACCATCCAGAATGGGACGTGCTCCAATTCGGTACGCCAATGAAATCATCTATCCGATCCTGGCGGCGCTTGGTATCCCTGGTAAGCTGTGTTTCAGTCGCCTAATGTGATGTTGGTCTGATTCATCGTGAGTGGTCTGGCAGCCCTTTTTCCTGATCTCGTGCATTTAGCAGTAACCCTCAGTACTATAAAGAAAGATAAATCGTCTTCATACGCATGGCCGCAGCATCACCAAACATAAATGGATAGATAGGGAACAGTTTAGAAGCTACATCGGGTAGACGTCTAAAGCGTAGACAAGACTAGAATTTAAAGCATCGTTGTAAAGGGTGGGGGGGGGGGTGGGTGGGGTGGGTGGTGGTAAACTAGAACTTGAATTTCCAGGTCATCGGTTTAATTATTTCAATGATTAAACCGATGATCATAGAGTCCAGAATTGAAAGTGAACGGTGAGCTCGGTACAGCGACGCTGGTGGAGGACATAGGAATTGCAGGATAAAGAGGGGTTTATAATGGGAGGAAGAACATTATGTTGGAAGGCAGTGCTGGAGTAACTCAGAGGGTCACGCAGCATCTCTGGAGGACATGGATGGGCGTCGTTTTTTTTTGTTTTTTTGTATAATATTTTTTATTAGAAGCGATGCATATCATAATCCAAACCAGTAAGACGTTGTTTAACGATTACATATTATTCGTATCTAGGTTCCCGGGGTCCCAGCTATTATAATAGCTGGGGTCCTCATTTATCAATTACGTATTAACACTGCTTCTAATTGGTTATTTTAATTTATAGATAGAAAGATGGGAAAGAAAAAGAAGAAAATTAAATACATAGTAAACTATCAATATCAATAATACAGTTTAGGTGATGGGTCCGTAGGTTAAACACGTAACTATTCATCTAATCCCGGATTCAAGTTTCAGTCAGGCTTCCGTGCTGGACCATTCTACCCCTTCAAATAACCAATAGATGGAGACCATATTCTAGTAAATTATTCTGGTTTGTCAATTAAGACAAGTCTAATTTTTTCCCAAATGTAAGGTCTCCAACATCTCCATAATCCACATTTTAATTGTGGCGGTTGTTGGGTTTTTCCAAAATTTTAATATTATTTTTTTCCAGTTATTATACTATAATCAATGATATTTCTTTGGCTTGGTGTAAGTTTTAGGCTTTGTTCTGATATTCCCAATATTATTAATTTAGGGTTGGGATCCAATTGAATATTAACAACTTCGGAAATAATTTAAAAAATATCTGTCCAGAAATTTTAAAATGTTATACAATTTAGAAAAGTATGGGTTAAATTAGGCACTGAATATTGACATTTGTCACATATAGGGGAGATATTAGGAAAAATTCTATTTAGTTTTGTTTTGGAATAATGCAGTCTATGTAGTACTTTAAATTATATTAAAGGATGTCTGGCATTTAACGAGCATTGATGTATATGTTGTAGACTTCCATCCCAAATATCTTTCGTTATAGATTTAGCGAATTCATTTCCCCATGCTTGTCTATATAATTCCGTCGACGGGATCTCACTGTCTAAAAGAGTATTATAAATGTAAGCTATTAATTTAACTGCTGTCCTTCTACCGACGCGCCGTGGAAAGTATCCTCTCCTATGGAATCCTGGTGCGGTTTGCTAGCTGTACTGTGGCTGAGAGGAGTGCGCTGCATGGAATTATAAAAAACTGCACAGAGCATTACAAACGCTCAACTGCCCTCCTTGGATGATATATATATAGGGCCCGATGCTTGCGCCGGGCCACAAATATCAAGCAGTACACATCCCGCCCTGCCAACCACCTTTTCACTCTGCTACCCTCTGGGAGGCGATTCAGGTCTCGGAAGGCTCGCACCGGTAGATTAAAATAGTTTCTACCCATGTGCGATAAAAAGAGCTTAACTCCAACAGAGAACACTGGGGAAGCAAAATGTAATTCCAAGAAATGCCGCCAAATTATTTTTAATTCTTTTAAAATACTTATTTATTATTTTACTAATAAGTGTACATATTTGTCAATGGTTGTCGTGTTTGTAATTTATTTTTTTTTTTTAACCGGAGTTGATGTAATTGGATTTCGTTGCACAGTATTGTGCAATGACAATAAACGTATTCATTCATTCAGTCATTCATTCATTCATTCATTCATTCATTCATTCATTCATTCATTCATTCATTCATTCATTCAATCAGTCATTCATTCATTCATTCATTCATTCATTCATTCATTCATTCATTCATGCATTCATTCATTCATTCATTCATTCATTCATTCATTCATTCATTCATTCATTCATTCATTCATTCATTCATTCATTCATTCATTCATTCTTCATTCATAACTGTATTAGGATGTTTATTCAAACATTCATCAAGAATCTCTGGCTGTCTAGTTCTATAGTCTTGTGTATGTGATTTAACATAAACTTTATCTAAAAAATTATTTGAATGTAATCCATAATTCTGTTGTAACTCCTGAAATGAAAGAAAAAAACATTTTCTATAACGATATCACATCTTTTTAATTCCATATTTTTCCATTGTACAAAACCTTTATCCAACACAGAAGGTTTAAATTAAGGATTATTTACAATGGGAAGAGAAAGTGGTAAATTATCCAATTTTAATGTATTTTTTAATAGTTTCCAAATTCGTTTCCCACTGTATATTATAGGGTTGTCATTACATGTTATTTTATTCAGTTTTGTGGCAGCAAACAGAATCGGGCCAATTTTAAAAGGCAAACAATCTTCCTTTTCCATCTTTAACCAGTCTGGTTGCTGATCCATATCTTCCAACCAAAAGTTCATATTTTTAATATTGACTGCCCAAAAGTAAAATTAAAAATTTGGTAAAACTAATCCTCCTTTCATCTTGGTTTGCATAAATGTGTTTTACTTATTCTATGATTCTTATAAACCCAAATAAAACTTGTGACAATAGAAACAACTTAAAAAAAATTTTGGTGGGAGATTTCTCGGGATTGATTGAAAAAGGTTCAGTCATTGCGGGATAAAAATCATTTTTATGGCATTTATTCTACCAAGCATTGAGATGGGAAGTGTTTTCTAATATTGAAAATTCCTATGCAGTTTATTAAGTAAAGGCGGAAAATGTTGTTTAAATAAAGAAGTATGTTTCTTGGTCACATAAGTTTTAGATATTTAAAATTCTCATTGACTATTTTAAAGGATCGTTGCAATATAACCATATAACCATATAACAATTACAGCACGGAAACAGGCCATTTCGGCCCTACAAGTCCGTGCCGAACAACTTTTTTTCCCTTAGTCCCACCTGCCTGCACTCATACCATAACCCGCCATTCCCTTCACATCCATATGCCTATCCAATTTATTTTTAAATTATACCAACGAACCTGCCTCCACCACTTCCACTGGAAGCTCATTCCACACCGCTACCACTCTCTGAGTAAATAAGTTCCCCCTCATGTTACCCCTAAACTTCTGTCCCTTAATTCTGAAGTCATGTCCTCTTGTTTGAAGTTTCCCTATTCTCAAAGGAAAAAGCTTGTCGACATCAACTGTGTCTATCCCTCTCGTCATTTTAAAGACCTCTATCAAGTCCCCCCTTAACCTTCTGCGCTCCAGAGAATAAAGACCTAACTTATTCAACCTATCTCTGTAACTTAGTTGTTGAAACCCAGGCAACATTCTAGTAAATCTCCTCTGTACTCTCTCTCTATTTTGTTGACATCCTTCCTATAATTGGGCGACCAAAATTGTACACCATGCTCCAGATTTGGTCTCACCAATGCATTGTACAATTTTAACATTACATCCCAGCTTCTATACTCAATGCTCTGATTTATAAAGGCTAGCATACCAAAAGCTTTCTTTACCACCCTATCTATATGAGATTCCACCTTCAAGGAACTATGCACGGTTATTCCCAGATCCCTCTGTTCAACTGCATTCTTCAATTCCCTACCATTTACCATGTACGTCCTATTTTGATTTGTTCTACCAAGGTGTAGCACCTCACATGTATCAGCATTAAACTCCATCTGCCATCTTTCAGCCCATTTTTCCAAATGGCCTAAATCACTCTGTAGACTTTGGAAATCCTCTTCATTATCCACAGCACCCCCTATCTTGGTATCATATGCATACTTACTAATCCAATTTGCCACACCTTCATCCAGATCATTGATGTACATGACAAACAACAAAGGACCCAACACAGATCCCTGAGGCACCCCACTAGTCACCTGCCTCCAACCCGACAAACAGCCATCCACCATTACACTCTGGCTTCTCCCATTCACCCACTGTTGAATCCATCTTGCTATTCCTGTATTTATACCCAACAGTTGAACCTTCTTAACCAACCTTCCATGAGGAACATTGTCAAAGGCCTTACTAAAGTCCATATAGACAACATCCACTCCTTTACCCTCGTCAATTTCCCTAGTAACCTCTTCAAAAAATTCAAGAAGATTAGTCAAACAGGACCTTCCAGGCACAAATCCACGTTGACTGTTCCTAATCAAACCCTGTTTATCCAGATGCTGATATATATTATCTCTAAGTATCTTTTCCATTAATTTGCCCACCACTGAAGTCAAAGTAACAGGTCTATAATTGCTAGGTTTACTCTTAGAACCCTTTTTTAAACAATGGAACAACATGCGCAGTACGGCAATCCTCGGGGACTATTCCCGTTTCTAATGACATTTGAAATATTTCTGTCATAGCCCCGGCTATTTCTACACTAACTTACCTCAATGTCCTAGGGAATATCCTGTCCGGACCTGGAGACTTATCCATTTTTATATTTTTCAAAAGTGTCAGTACTTCTTTTACTTTGAACCTCATAGTATCCATAGATACTCTACTAGTTTCCCTTACCTCACAGAATTCCACTCTGTCTCTCCAATGGACCAATTTTATCCCTCGTTATCCTTTTGCTATTAATATAGCTGTAGAAAACCTTTGGATTTACTTTCACCTTACTTGCCAATGCAACCTCATATCTTCTTTAAGCTTTTCTAATTTATTTCTTAAGATTCTTTTTACATTCCTTACATTCCTCAAGCACCTCATTTACTTCATACTGCCTATAATTATTGGAGATCTCCCTCTTTTTCCGAACAAGATGTCCAATTTCCCTTGAAAACCAGGGCTCACATATAAAATATATATGTTAAGTTCCGTTATTGGCATAATTTCACTTTTATTCTAGTTAATTTTATATCCCGAAAATAAGCCAAATCGAGTCATAAGATTTAACAAGTTTGGAATGTTAGTTTCCGGATTTGTAATATATAGGAATACTTCATCTGCATATACGGAGATTTTATTAACTGTATTTTTTAGTATTATACCCGTATATATCTGGGTGGGCTCTAACACTTTCTGCCGATAGGCGTCGTTTTGGGTCTGAACATTTCATCTGGCATTTTGGACCCTGGGTTACTCCACTACCGTGTTCGACGAACTTAAAAAATCTCATACCGATGAATCCCAGGGATGCTGCCAGACCCGTTGTATTAAAAGAGCATTTCGCGTTCCATGGAGTCCTCCAAAATCTGCGGTTCTTTTCGCCTCCAGTATTATATTAGAATCTGGTTGAACATGGGGATGGGGGACGGGGCGAGGGATGGAAGGGAGGCCGAAGGACGCAGTTGATATTGATACCGGGCGATTGGGGATGAAAGGGTCATAAGCGGCGTAATAGAGGGAGATGAATGATAATATTAATTCCCTGCTTCTGAGTACATTCCTCCCAGACTGCTCACCCGTCAACAATAAATCTTCATCCTTTTGCTCACCATCACATCCACCCTCGGTCTTTTCAATTCAATTCACTTCAATTCAACGTTATTGTCATTGCACAGATACAAGTATGGGTACAACGAAATGCGGTTTAGCGTCAGTCGGTAGTAATAGTGCAATATAGAAATAAAAATACAGAAAAAGCAAACAATATGGACGGAGAGACTGGACAAATCTATCGGCGGGACTCCGAGTTCAGCAATGTGATAGTGTTGTTGTAGAAGCTGTTCCTCATCCTACTAGTACGAGACCCGATGCTCCTGTACCGCCTCCCTGATGGGAGGAGAGCAAACAGTCCATGGTTAGGGTGGGAGGGGTCTTTGATGATCTTCCCGGCCCGTCTCAGACACCGTTTTCGGTGGACGGCATCCATGGCAGGGAGCGGGGCACCGATGATGTATTGAGCGGTTTTCACCACCCGTTGCAGTGCCTTCCTGTCCGCTACGGTGCAAATGCTGTACCATACCGTGAAGCAGGTGGTCAGGATGCTTTCGATGGTACAGCGGTAAAAGTTGGTCAGGATCTGGGGGGACATATTCGACCTCCCTTGCCGCTTGTCCCAGCAGTTGTTCTCTCTGATATCGTACCCGACCCGCCATGGTGAAACAAGTCATATTGAAGCATTGAATCTCGTCTCCCCCGTAGATGAATCCCGAATAGCTATGTATCCGCAGCACTAATTGATCCAAAACCAAATATCCAGATCCCGTTGTTTTCACTTTGTTTTACATTTTGATAAGTTTACAAACCAAAAGCGGAATACGCGCGCAACTGCTCCAAATCAGAAATTAAATCATAATATATTGGTAAACAGAAGCAGCGTCTTTGCTTAGACTAACGAAGTCAATGTTTCACGTCAGACATCACCAATTATATGTGTATGAAGGAACTGCAGATGCTGGTTTAAACCAAGGATAGACACACAATGCTGGAGTAACTCAGCGGAGAGAATGAATGGAGATGCTGCATGTCTCGCTGAGTTACTCAAGCTTTTTGGGTCTATCCCACACATTTTTCTCTGACGCGCACCGTCAATCCAGCTGATGATTCGTTGACCGAACGCCTGAACTTTAAGTAGCTTCCAGCTTTCTTTCTGCGTGTTTGCAGGATGTTCTGTATATTTTTTCATTTGTTCTCTAGGGTAAAAAAAGAACAGAGTCGAAAGTTCAAATTGATGACCTTTGATCAGATATCTGCAAACGCTTTGGGAGTTTGCGAAAGACAACAACTATATTTAAGAATTATTTTTTTTGGAATATACATGGCATTTCACTTTAATACCATATATAGTTGCAAAGTTATTCCTCTGAATGTTTTTTCTGATTAGTCCGGTTGATCGCAAGACTGGTAAGATCCAACAGTAACCATAACTCCGTTACATCGGTAGTCCATTTAAATATTAATTTCGCTGTACTTTATTATTTCTCCAGCAAACATACTGACGGCTGCAGTCCTGTCCCGGGGAAAGTGCGGGCTCTCCAAAGGAATCACCCGGTACATGATGACGATGACAATCTCCGACCTCCTTATTCTCATAGATCACGTGTTATTCCGTGAAATCTACATGTACTACGTCCCTAACTCCTTCCTCTCTCTCAGCGCCATTTGTCCATCCTACATATACCTGCGGGTGGTTACTCTGCACTATTCTGTGTGGGTAACCATGTCCTTCACATTTGATCGTTTTGTCAGCATTTGCTGCCCGAAGCTGAGACTCGCCTATTGCACGGATAGGACGGCCGTCACGGTCATTATATCATTGTGGATGCTGAGCTGCTTAAAGTACATCCCCTTTAACTTCATGTACGTGCCACGCTTCACCGTGGATAGTGTGAAGTGGGGTTGCCGACCCAAACGCGCCTACTTCATTTCCGGGTGGTGGTTGGTGTTTTCGTGGATGTGTAGCGTCTCTCTCCCCTTCCTACCCTTCCTAATAATTCTATTGTTCAACGGACTGACGGTCAGGAACATCATAGCGGCCAACAGAGTCCGTCGTCGCCTGAAGGCAATGGATGGCAAGGACACTGAGGCGGAGAATCGGCGGAAGTCCATCGTTTTACTGTTCACAGTGTCCGGCGCCTTCATACTGCTGTGGACAACGGCAGCTGTCACATTCATCTGCACTCGGGTCACTGAGAATTTCTTGGGCGGGGATCACTCAAGCCCATCTTACATCGCCAATGAAGTTGGGGTCTTGCTCATGCACGTCAACTCCTGCGCCAACACGTGTATCTACGGGATGACACAGAGGAAGTTCAGGCTGGAGTTGAAGAACGCGCTTTTACATATTTACCGCGTATTATTGTTAAATTCGTGACACCCGCGCGGCAGTTGCCTGGAACTGGAGTTGGGATATGATGCCGCCCCTCAATCTAATCTTTCACAGTCTGAAGAAGGGTTTCGGCCCGAAACGTTGCCTATTTCCTTCGCTCTATAGATGCTGAGGTTCTCCAGCATTTCTTTGTGTACCTGATGTTTCACATGACCGCGCTATTCCGTAAATTTGGTTCCACCCAGAGCGGGCATCTTGGGCAGGACTCTTCGTGGAATTAAATGTTATACCAATGTCTAATTTATTCTAAGTTGCTAGCCCTTATATATTTCCTATTTCGCGCGTTCGACATTGAAGACTGGTTCGTAGGTGACCTCTTTGTTCTTCAATCATTAATATCCGGCACATACTTTATGCTTCAAATCCATAGGATCTACAAATCCATCCCATCTGCATGCCCCCCCCCCCCCCCCACCCCTCTTTGTTGTGTGCAACATGAACGCGCAATAATTTCCTCCCACCTCCTTCAAGCCTGTACCCTCTCCATCCCTCCGCCTTCCCGGTTCTCCGACCAGTCTGACTGTCCCCGATTACATCATCTATATTTGCTTTGTTGTCACCTTCTCCTAACTAACAATGATCTATTCTCCATTTTCCTTCCACTTCTTTATCTCTGTGCCTCCCTCTCCCCTGACGTTTAGTGTGAAGAATGGTCTCGACCCGAAACGTCACCCATCCCATCCAGAGACACTGCCTTCCACGCTGAGTTATATAGCATTTTGCGTCTAACTTCTGTGTAAACCAACATCTGCAGTTGCTTCCTCCAACTTTCCACCTATATTGCTTCCCCTGCCTTCATATTTTACGCGTCCTGTATTCTTAGCTCCTTCTCTCGCGCTATTTTCTCTTTTCATCTCTGGTATTTAAGGATAAGGGGGTAATCCTTTAGGACTGAGATGAGAAAAACCTTTTTTTCAGAGAGTGGTGAATCTGTGAAATTATCTGCCACAGAAGGTAGTTGGGGCTAGTTCATTGGTTATATTTAAGAAGGGGTTAGATGTGGCCCTTGCGGCTAAAGGGATCAGGGGGTATGGAGAGAAGGCAGGTACAGGATACTGAGTTGGATGATCAGCCATGATCATATTGAATGGCGGTGCAGGCTCGAAGGGCCGAATGGCCTACTCCTATTTCTATGTTTCTATGTGAGGATTGGACATTGTCCTCTGGCCCCGTGAGGCAGCGGCTCAACCCACTGCTCCACAGTACTTCAATTATATTAACCCTTCCCTTTCCAGATATTGGATAATCCTCGACCTTATGAATGCCGCCAACGTGGTATGTTTATTTTTGTTGGCAGTTGATGGTCAGACTCACATTTCATTCGCCCATAGAACTGGGAAAAAAACCTGCAGATGGTGAAAATCCGAAATAAAGCCCTAAGATCCAAGAAATACTCAGCAAGTCGGTTAGCGTCTGTGGAGAGAGAAACATAATTAATGACTCTGGTTGAACACCATTAATTATTAGTGTCGGATCTGAAATATAAGGTCTGTTTGAGCTTGCAGATGCTGCATGACCTGCTGAGTATTCTTTTGGCAATTTCTGCCTTTGTTCCAAATTTTAAAGCCTCAATATTTTAATCCATGCGTTTGGTTTGGGCCGCAGGTGTGGTAACAGGTTACAAAAAGCACATATTAAATCATATTCCCGCAGTTTATGCAATTGTCAAATTTAATTTTCAAAGTTACAGCTGGACTGTGGCCGCACCATGTGGCTTTGCTGCCATCTAGTGGCAACACCAAGACGTGCAAACAGTCCTGTTTCGCAGACATCGTTCCCTCCATATTCCCTGGTTAACATAGAAACATAGAAACATAGAAATATGTGCAGGAGAAGGCCATTCGGCCCTTCGAGCCTGCACCGCCATTTAATATGATCATGGCTGATCATCCAACTCAGTATCCCGTACCTGCCTTCTCTCCATACCCCCTGATCACCTTAGCCACAAGGGCCACACCTAACTCCCTCTTAAATATAGCCAATGAACTGGCCTGAACTACCTTCAGTGGCAGAGAATTCCACAGATTCAGCACTCTCTGTGGAAAAATGTTTTTCTCATCTCGGTCCTAAAAGACTTCCCCCTTATCCTTAAACTGTGACCCCTTGTTCTGGACTTCCCCAACATCGGGGACAATCTGCCTGCTTATAACCTGTCCAACACCTTAAGAATTTTGTAAGTTTCTATAAAATCCCCCCTCAATCTTTTGAATTCTAGCGAGTACAAGCCGAGTCTATCCACTCTTTCTTCATATGAAAGTCCTGACATTTCAGGAATCAGTCTGGTGAACCTTCTCTGTACTCCCTCTATGGCAAGAATGTCTTTCCTCAGATTAGGAGACCAACACTGTACGCAATACTCCAGGTGTGATCGCACCAAGACCCTGTGCAACTGCAGTAGAACCTCCCTTCCTTCTATACTCAAATCCTTTTACTATGAATGCTAACATACCATTCGCTTTCTTCACTGCCTGCTGCACCTGCATGCCTACATTTAATTACTGGTGTACCATTACACCCAGGTCTCGTTGCATCTCCCGTTTTCCTAATCGGCCACCATTCAGATAACAGTCTCTTGTTTTTAAATTCACCCCTTCCCACCCAAATAAACCCCCCCAAGGTACCTTCTCCTGCAACCGCAGAGATGCAACACCTGTCCCTATACCTCCTCTCGCGATTCTGTCTAAGGAACCCGACAGTCCTTTCAGGTTTGGCAAAGGTTCACTTGCACGTCCTGCAACCTCATCTATTGTATCCGTTGTTCAAGATGTGGACTCTTATACATCGGCGAGACCAAACGCAGACTGGGCGATCGTTTCGCGGAACACCTTCGCTCAGCCCAGACTGAACTAACCTGATCTCCCGGTTGCCGAACACTTTGTTTCTCCTTCCCATCCCCACATTGATCTTTCTGTCCTAGGTCTCCCCCATTCTCAGGATGAGGCTAAACGCTAATTGGAGGAACAGCATCGCTTATTTGGCTTGGGCAGCTTACAGCCCAGTGGTATGACTTTAATTTCGCTAATTTCAAGTGACCACGGGATTCCATCACTCTCCACCCCGCCACCACCCGTCACGCTGGCTTCTCGTTTTCACCTTACAGACAGCTAACAATGGCCTGGTTCCTTTGTCTTCGCTTTTTGCATATCTTTCATTCGTTGTTGTTTATCTCTCCACGTTACCATCTATAGCATACAAATTAGCCAGAAAAAGTAGCCTACCAGAGGACTGGGAGAAATTCAATCCAGCAGAGGAGGACAAAGGACTTAATTAGGAAAGGGAAAATAGATTATGAAAGAAAACTGTCAGGGAACATAAAAACAGACTGCAAAGGTTTTTTATCGATATGTGAATAGAAAAAGATTAGTTAAAACAAATGTAGGTCCCTTGCAGTCAGAAACAGGTGAATTGATCATGGGGAACAAGGACAAGGCAGACCAATTGAATAACTACTTTGGTTTTGTCTTCACTAAGGAAGATATAAATTATATGCCGGTAGCAGGGGACCCGGTGTCAATTGTGATGGAGGAACTGCATGAAATCCAAGTTAGCCGGGAAGTGGTGTTAGGTAAATTGAATGGATTAAAGGCCGATAAATCCCCAGGGCCAGATAGGCTGCATCCCAGAGTACTTAATGAAGTAGCCCCAGAAATAGCGGATGCGTTAGTGATAATTTTTCAAAACTCTTAAGATTCTGGAGTAGTTCCTGAGGATTGGAGGGTAGCTAATGTAACCCCACTTTTTAAAAAGGGAGGCAGAGAGAAAACGGGGAATTACAGAGCAGTTAATCTAACATCGGTAGTGGGGAAAATGCTATTAACGCAATTATCAAGAAAGCTCATCAGCGCCTCTACTTCCTGAGAAGATTACGGAGAGTCGGTTTGTCAAGGAAGACTCTCTCTAACTTCTACAGGTGCACAGTAGAGAGCATGCTGACCGGTTGCATCGTGGCTTGGTTCGGCAATTTGAGCGCCCTGGAGACGAAAAGACTACAACAAGTAGTCAACACTGCCCAATCCATCATCGGCTCTGACCTTCCTTCCATCGAGTGGATTTATCGCAGTCGCTCCCTCAAAAAGGCTGGCAGTATCATCAAAGGCCCACACCATCCTGGCCACACACTCATCTCCCTTCTACCTTCAGGTAGAAGGTACAGGAGCCTGAAGACTGTAACAACCAGGTTCAGGGATAGCTACTTCCCCACAGCCATCAGGCTATTAAACCTGGCTCGGACAAAACTCTGATTATTAATACCCACTTTCTGTTACTTGCACTTTAACAGTTTATTTATTCACGTGTGTATATATGTATATCATGGTATATGGACACACTTATCTATTTTGTAGTAAATGCCTACTATGTTCTATGTACTTAAGCAAAGCAAGAATTTCATTGTCCTATACTGGGACATGTGACAATAAACTCACTTGAACTTGCTACAGTTATTAAAGATGGGTTAGCAGCACATTTGGAAAGTGGTGAAATCATTGGACAAAGTCAGCATGAATTTAGGAAGGGTAAATCATGTCTGACGAATCTTATAGACTTTTTCGAGGATGTAACTATGAGAGTGGATAAGGGAGAACCAGTGGATGTGTTATATCTGGACATTCAGAAGGCTTTCGGCAAGGTCCCACATAAGAGATTAGTATGCAAACTTAAAGCACACGGTATTGAGGGTTCAGTATTGATGTGGATAGGGTGGCTGGCAGACAGGAAGCAAAGAGTAGAAGTAAACGGGTCCTTTTCAGAACAGCAGGCAGTGACTAGTGGGGTACCGCAAGGCTCAGTGCTCGGAGCCCAGCTATTTACAATATATATTAATGATCCGGATGAGGTAATTGAATGCAACATCTCCAAGTTTGCGGATGACTCGAAGCTGGGGGGGGGGGGGGGGGGGGAGGGGGGGGGCAGTGTTAGCTGTGAGGAGGATGCTAGGAGGCTGCAAGGTGACTTGGATAGGTTGGGTGAGTGGGCAAATGCATGGCAGATGCAGTATTATGTGGATAAATGTGAGGTTATCCACTTTGGTGGCAAAAACAGGAAAGCAGACTATTATCTGAATGGCGGCCAATTAGGAAAAGGCGAGATGCAACAAGACCTGGGTGTCATGGTACACCCGTCATTGAAAGTAGGTATGCAGGTGCAGCAGGCAGTGAAGAAAGCGAATGGTATGTTCGCATTCATAGCAAAAGGATTTGAGTAAAAGAGCAGGGAGCATTTACTGCAGTTGTATAGGGTCTTGGTGAGACCACACCTGGAGTATTGTGTAATGTTTTGGTCTCCTAATCTGAGGAAAGACATTCTTGCCATAAATGGAGTACAGAGAAGGTTCACTAGACTGATTCCTGTGATGGCAGGACTTTCATATGAATAAAGACTGGAAAGCCTCGGCTTGTACTCGCTAGAATTTAGAAGATTGAGGGGGGATCTTATAGAAACTTACAACATTCTTAAGGGGTTGGACAGGCTAGATGCAGGAAGATTGTTCCCGATGTTGGGGAAGTCCAGAACAATAGGTCACAGTTTAAGGATAAGGGGGAAGTCTTTTAGGACCGAGATGAGAAAAACATTTTTCACACAGAGAGTGGTGAATCTGTGGAATTCTCTGCCACAGAAGGTAGTTGAGGCCAGGCCATTGGCTATATTTAAGAGGGAGTTAGATGTGGCCCTTGTGGCTAAAGGGATCAGTGGGTATGGAGAGAACGCAGGTACAGGATACTGAGTTGGATGATCAGCCTTGATCATATTGAATGGCGGTGCAGGCTCGAAGGGCTGAATGGCCTACTTCTGCACCTATTTTATATGTCTCTATATCTCGTTTCCCTTATCCCTAACCAGTCTGAAGAAAGGTCTCGACCCGAAACGTCATCTATTCCTTCTCTCCAGACATGCTGCCTGTCTCACTGAGTTACTCCAGCTTTATGTGTCTACCCCTGATTAACAGAACATGGTTTAGTTTAAAGATACACCACCGAAACATACCTTTCGACCCAACGAGTTGACGCCGACCATCGATCAACCTTTAACACTAGATCCATGTTATCCCACTTTCTCATCCACTCTTTATGCACCAGGGGCTACTTCACAGAGGCCAAGTAACCTGCACACCAGTACGTCTTCGGGATGTGGGTGGAACCCGAACTGGAGGAAACAGGAGATTAGCTTGGCATTGTACTGTCCCACGTTCTACGTGGACCGAATAGCCTGGTCTAGAGGATGCTTTAGTTCTACATGGCCATCAACAACGCCGAGAGGCTCATTCCCACTCGCTCCAACATTCAGCTTATTTTTTCTCCCTTCAAGCAATTTCCGATTTCATTTCTCCCTTATTTACAACTCCCGAGACAAACCTTCACCGCCCTCTTCCGAACGACATATAAAACCATATAACCATATAACAATTACAACACGGAAACAGGCCATCTCGGCCCTTCTAGTCCGTGCCGAACCCGTATTCTCCCCTAGTCCCATCTACCTGCACTCAGACCATAACCCTCCATTCCTTTCCCGTCCATATAGCTATCCAATTTATTTTTAAATGATGAAATCAAACCTCCCTCCACCACCTTCACTTGACGCTCATTCCACACAGCTACCACTCTCTGAGTAAAGAAATTCCCCCTCGTGTTACCCCTAAACTTCTGTCCCTTAATTCTCAAGTAATGTCCTCTTGTTTGAATCTTCTCTACTCTCAGTGGGAAAAGCTTATCCACGTCAACTCTGTCTATCCCTCTCATCATTTTAAAGACCTCTATCAAGTCCCCCTTAACCTTCTGCGCTCCAAGGAATAAAGACCTAACTTGTTCAACCTTTCTCTGTAACTTAGTTGCTGAAACCCAGGCAACATTCTTTGAAATCTTCTCTGCACTCTCTCTATTTTGTTGACATCCTTCCTATAATTAGGCGACCAAAATTGTACACCATACTCCAGAATTGGCCTCACCAATGCCTTGTACAATTTTAACATTACATCCCAACTTCTATACTCAATGCTCTGATTTATAAAGGCCAGCACAGCAAAAGCTTTCTTTATCACCCTAGCTACATGAGATTCCACCTTCAGGGAACTGTGCACAGTTATTCCCAGATCCCTCTGCTCTACTGCATTCTTCAATTCCCTACCATTTACCATGTACGTCCTATTTTGATTTGTCCTGCCAAGATGTAGCACCTCACACTTATCAGCATTAAACTCCATCTGCCATCTTTCAGCCCTCTTCCAACTGGCATACATCTCTCTGTAGACTTGGAAACTCTACTTCATTATCCACAACACCACCTATCTTAGTCTCATCTGCATACTTACTAATCCAATTTGCCACACCATCATCCAGATCATTGATGTACATGACAAACAACAGTGGACGCAACACAGATCCCTGTGGCACCCCACTAGTCACTGGCCTCCAACCTGACAAACAGCCATCCACCATTACTTTCTGGCATCTCCCATTCAGCCACTGTTGAATCCATCTTGCTACTCCACCTTTAATACCCAACAATTGAACCTTCTTAATCAACCTTCCATGAGGAACCTTGTGAATGGCCTTACTGAAGTTCACATCAACACCAATTAATTCACTCGGATAGACCGAACCAGTAACTCTTGGAAATTCTTCTTCAGACCAAAGAAGGGTCCTGACCCTGAAGCGTGTTCTGTCCATTTCCCTCCACAATTGCTGCCTGGCCCGCTCATTTCTTCCGGTACTTAAAAAAAACCACTCAATCATTTCAACAGATTCCTTGTATCTACCATTGCTTTGGTTTGCATTCTCCCACATTTGATAATTTCCGATTTAATTCCGTCCACCCACCCATCTACAACTGCCCCAAACTGGCCTTTGCGTTGCTGTTGAAGTCCGCACCAATACCGCTTGTGCCTCAACGTATTTCTGTTCCGTTGACCGACACATTTAACGCGTTAAAATGAACGGATCGACATGGCTGATTTTAAACCTGTTTTTTTCACGCTTCCACATTTACATTCCCCTGATTTTATTTCCATGGAATTTGGGGTTTCAACATCGCCCTGTTGTCCACCGGGGTTCTGCCACAGAGCACCTGAGCCCAGCTCCTCACCCCAGTCCAGACCCTTCTACACACCGGGACTCGGAGCAGATTCTCAGCCACGGGCATAATTGCCAAGGCCCGAAGAAAGGATAGTGTTTTCGTGAATTTATTCACAGTGAAGGTTTGGAAATGTGACATGATGTCCGCGTTGTAAAACGAAACTGCCCCAGACTCGTAACAGTGATACACTCGCAGCCCCCTGGGGATGGGTCGAGCGGGGAGACGAGATGGAAGGGAGGTGACTGTATTAAACATGTCACCCGGCCGCCACATGCTCCAGACTCCTGTCTTCGGGGTCAGGTCGATCGGTCTCGTCCCCTCCACAGACCCTGCGGCGACTCCCAGAACCCAGCACCGAGTATCTGCAACCTCCACATCCCAGTAATGTCTACCAGATGTGAAGCCCTCCGTTCCTAGCACACACGCCCGGTCTGTAAACCTCTTCCCAAGCACCGTCTCCTTAGTAATAGCCACTCGACTAACTTCCATGCTCTGACTCTCTTGAATTCCAGGCACGTTGTTGGTGTTTTCTACTGTGAATGCCGATATAAAAAAGTTATTTAATTCCTCTGCCATTGCTGCGTTCACCAATGTCGCTTCTCCAGCATCATTTTCCAGCGGTCCAATGTCCACTCTTGCCCCTCTTAATTCTTTATATATTTGGAGAACACTTGCTATCCTCTTTTGTGTCATTGGCTCCTTATCTTCGTATTTCATCTTTTTCTCTCCATATTACCTTTTTAGTTACTTTGTTGTTTTAAGAAAAAAAATCCAATCCTCTAACTTCCCGCTAATCTTTGCAATTTTTTTTGCCTTCGCTTTTAGTTTAGTGCTATATTTGACATCTTGTCAGCCACGATCGCCCCATTCAGCTTCTAGCATATTTCTTCCTCTTTGGGCTGGAAAAAACCTGCACATTCTGATACATTCCCAGAAATGTCTAAATTCCTATTCCACATGGGTTTTTTGCTCGGATCCAATTCCAGTCTAATCGGCCAGCTACGACCTCGTGTTCAGCTGTAATACCGTGTCTCATGTGTGATCTCATGTCCAGCTGTAATACCGTGTCTCGTGTGTGACCTCATGTCCAGCTGTAATACCGATCCCTTCTTATTTCATCTTCTCCCTCTCAAGTTGCAGGTTGAATATTATCATATGATGGTCGCAACCTCCTAGTGGCTCCCTTATCAAATCCAGTTCATTACACAAATTCAGAGTTGCCTATTCTCTGTCTGCTCCAGTAAAAATCCATCCTCGAAAACAACATCTCGGGGCACTCAAAAAATGTGTAAGGAATAGTCATATGACGTTTCAGTTCGGGAACCTTCCACAGGTACCTACTACAGGGTGATATATTTCAAATTGAAATCTTATTACTCTCTATACGTCGCCCGATCTGATGAAAAATTCTGGACATTCTGTGATGTTTTTGTCAAACATAATCAAACTATCAACATATGCCGGGTGTTTTTATTTTTGCTTTTGAACTATAATGAATCACCTGCTCGTAAAGCAGATATAAACTACGTTTAAGGAGAAGATTACATTGGCGACGATGCCCAGAGGAAGATACTGCCGTGTCCGAAGAGGGCGATGAATTTGATAGGCTTCAACTCAACCACATGAGTTTTACACGTTGTTTCCCTGAATAATTCACATTTGAATTCGAACTAAGCAAATAATTGTGTCATGATCCTTCCCTTTCCTGTGCCTATAATTGTGCCTATCAATAGCGATAAATATTTCATAGTTCGTTCTGCTAATACTCTCCAACAACAAACCAACCGGTGCCTTGCCCGGTTGTACGATATTCAGTGAAAGGGTCGTAATATGTCCGTGGACTAATACATATGATTTTGCATAAAGCATTCCCCCACCAAGGGATAGGTGATATAACTTCACTGTACGGAAATAAATGTGTTTGTTCATGAGAATTTGAATAATACCTGGGGTCCGCCACTCCCCTATCTCACTGGAGAGTTGGCGCGAGTATTAATGCGCATCTGAACCGCGCTATTTGCTCCATTGTGCGCCCGGACTTAACGCTGTCACAGGAACCATCCAGAATGGGACGTGCTCCAATTCGGAACGCCAATGAAATCATCTATCCGATCCTGGCGGCGTTTGGTATCCCTGGTAAGCTGTGTTTCAGTCGCTTAATGTGTTGTTGGTCTGATTCATCGTGATTGCTCTGGCAGCCCTTTTTCCTGATCTCGTGCAGTTAGCAGTAACCCGCAGTACTATAAAGAAAGATAAATCGTCTTCATACGCATGGCCGCAGCATCACCAAACATAAATGGAAAGATAGGGAACAGTTTAGAAGTTACATCGGGCAGACGTCTAACGCGTATACAAGACGAGAATTTAAAGCATCGTTGTAAAGGGGGGGATGGGTGGTGGTAAACTAGAACTTGAATTTCCAGATCATCGGTTTAATTATTTCAATGAGTAAACCGATGATCGTTGAGTCCAGAATTGAAAGTGAACGGTGAGCTCGGGACAGCGACGCTGGTGGAGGAAATAGGAATTGCAGGATATAGAGGGGTGTATAATGAAAGGAAGAACATTATGTTGGAAGGCAGTGCTAGAGTAACTCAGAGGATCACGCAGCATCTCTGTAGGACATGGATAGGCGTCGTTTTTTTTGTTTTTTTTTGTATAATATTTTTTATTAGAAGCGATGCATATCATAATCCAAACCATTAAGACGTTGTTTAACGATTACTTATTATTCGTATCTAGGGTCCCGGGGTCCCAGCTGTCATAATAGCTGGGGTCCTCATTTATCAATTACGTATTTCTGCTTCTAATCGGTTATTTTTATTTATAGATAGAAAGAGGGGAAAGAAAAAGAAGAAAATTAAATACATAGTAGACTATCAATATCATTAATACAGTTTAGGAGATGGGTCCGTAGGTTAAACACGTAACTATTCATCTAATCCCGGATTCAAGTTTCAGTCAGGCTTCCGTGCTGGACCATTCTACCCCTTCAAATAATCAATAGATGGAGACCATATTCTAGTAAATAATTCTGGTTTGTCAATTAAGACAAGTCTAATTTTTCCAAATGTAAGGTCTCCAACATCTCCATAATCCAGATTTTAATTGTGGCGGTTGTTGGGTTTTTCCAAAATTTGAATATTAATTTTTTCCCAATCAATGATATTTCTTTGGCTTGGTGTAAGTTTTAGGCTTTGTTCTGATATTCCCGATATTATTAATTTAGGGTCGGGATCCAATTGAATATTAACAACTTCGGAAATAATTTTTAAAACATCTGTCCAGAAATGTTAAAATGTTATACAATTTAAAAAGTATGGGTTAAATTAGCCACTGAATATTGACATTTGTCACATATAGGGGAGATATTAGGAAACACTCTATTTAGTTTTGTTTTGGAATAATGCAGTCTATGTAGTACTTTAAATTGTATTAAAGAATGTCTGGCATTTAACGAGCATTGGTGTATATGTTGTAGACTTCCACCCCAAATATCTTTCGTTATAGATTGAGCTAATTGATTTTTCCATGCTTGTCTATATAATTCCGTCGACGGGATCTCACTGTCTAAAAGAGTATTATAAATGTAAGATATTAATTTAACTGTATTAGGATGTTTATTCAAACATTCATCAAGAATCTCTGGCTCTCTAGTTCAATAGTCTTGTGTATGTGATTTAACATAATCTCTAAGTTGTAAATATCAAAAAAAAATATTTGAATGTAATCCATAATTCTGTTGTAACTCCTGAAATGAAAGAAAAATACCTTTTAATTCCACATTTTTCCATTGTACAAAACCTTTATCCAACACAGAGGTTTAAATGAAGGATTATTTACAATGGGAAGAGAAAGTGGTAAATTATCCAATTTTAATGTATTTTTAAATTGTTTCCAAATTCGTATCCCACTGTATATTATAGGGTTGTCATTACAGGTTTTTTTATTCAGTTTTGTGGGAGCTAACAGAATCGTGCCAAACGGCAGACAGACTTCCTTTTCCATCTTTAACCAGTCTGGTTGTTGATCCATATCTTCCAACCAAAAGTTCATATTTTTAATATTGACTGCCCTAAAGTAAAATTAAAAATTTGGTAAAACTAATCCTCCTTTCATCTTGGATTTGCATAAATATTTTATTCCTTATTCTATGGTTCTTATAATCCCAAATAAAACTTGTGACGATAGAAAAAACTTTTTAAAAAAAATTTGGGGGGGAGATTTATCGGGATTGATTGAAAAAGGTACAGTAATTGCGGGAGAAAAATCATTTTTATGGCATTGATTCTACCGAGCATTGAGATGGGAAGTGTTTTCTAATATTGAATATTCTTATGCAGTTTGTTAAGCAAAGGCGGAAAATTTAGTTTAAATAAAGAAGTATATTTCTTGGTCACATAAGTTCCTAGATATTTAAAATTTTCATTGACTATTTTAAAGGGGGATCGTTGCAATATATATGTTAAGTTCCGTTATTGGCATAATTTCACTTTTATTCCAGTTAATTTTATATCCGGAAAATAAGCCAAATCGAGTCATAAGATTTAACAAGTCTGGGATGTTAGTTTCTGGATTTGTAATATATAGGAATACTTCATCTGCATATAAGGAGATTTTATTAACTGTATTTTTAGTATTATACCCGTATATTTCTGGGTGGGCTCTAACACTTTCTGCCGATAAGCGTCGTTTTGCGTCTGAACATTTCATCTGACATTTTGGACCCTGGGTTACTGTTCGACGAACTTAAAAAATCTCATACCGATGACTCCCAGGGATGCTGCCAGACCCGTTGTATTAAATTAGCATTTTGCGTTCCATGGAGGCCTCCAAAATCTGCGGTTCTTTTCGCCTCCAGAATTATATTAGAATCTGGTTGAACATGTGGACGGGGGACGGGGCGAGGGATGGAAGGGAGGCCGAATTACGCATTTGATATTGATACCGGGCGATTGGGGATGAAAGGATCATAAGCGGCGTAATAGAGGGAGATGAATGATAACATTAATTCACTGCTCCTGAGTACATTCCTCCCAGACTACTCACCCGCCATCAATAAATCTTCATCCTTTTGCTCACCATCACATCCACCCTCGGTCTTTTCAATTCAATTCAACTTTATCGTCGTTGCACAAATACAAGTATGGGTACAACGAAATGCAGTTTAGCGTCAGTCCGTAATAATAGTGCAATATAGAAATAAAATACAGAATAAGCAAACAATGTGGACGGAGAGACTGGACTAATCTATCGGCGGGACTCCGAGTTCAGCAATGTGATAGTGTTGTTGTAGAAGCTGTTACTCATCCTACTAGTACGAGACCTGAGGCTCCTGTACCGCCTTCCTGATGGGAGGAGGGCAAACAGTCCATGGTTAGGGTGGGAGGGGTCTTTGATGATCTTCCCGGCCCGTCTCAGACACCGTTTTCAGTGGAGGGCATCCATGGCAGGGAACGGGGCACCGATGATGTACTGAGCGGTTTTCACCACCCGTTGTAGTGCCTTCCTGCCCGCTACGTTGCAACTGCTGTACCATACCGTGAAGCAGGTGGTCAGGATGCTTTCGATGGTACAGCGGTAAAAGTTGGTCAGGATCTGGGGGAACATATTCGACCTCCCTTGCCGCTTGTCCCGGCAGTTGTTCTCTCTGATATCGTACCCGACCCTCCATGGTGAAACAAGTCATATTGAAGCATTGAATCTCGTCTCCCCCGTAGATGAATCCCGAATAGCTATGTATCCGCAGCACTAATTGATCCAAAACCAAATATCCAGATCCCTTTGTTTTCACTTTGCTTTACATTTTGATACGTTTACAAACCAAAAGCGGAATACGCGCGCAACTGCTCCAAATCAGAAATTAAATCATAATATATTGGTAAACAGAAACAGCGTCTTTGCTTAGACTAACGAAACAATGTTTCACGTCAGACATCACCAATTATATGTGTATGAAGGAACTGCAGATGGTGGTTTAAACCAAGGATAGATACACAAAGCTGGAGTAACTCAGCGGAGAGAATGAATGGAGATGCTGCATGTCTCGCTGAGTTACTCCAGCTTTTTGTGTCTATCCCACACATTTTTCTCTGACGCGCACCGACAATCCATCTGATGATTCTTGGACCGAACGCCTGAACTTTAAGCAGCTTCCAGCTTTCTTTCTGCGTGTTTGCAGGATGTTCTGTATATTTTTTCATTTGTTCTCTAGGGTAAAAAAAGAACAGATTCGAAAGTTCAAATTGATGACCTTTGATCAGATATCCGCGAACGCTTTGGGAGTTTGCGAAAGACAACAACTAATTTTTAAGAATGATTTTTTTGGAATATACATGGCATTGCTCTTTAATACCATAAATAGTTGCAAAGTTATTCTTCTGAATGTTTTTTTCAGATTAGGCCGGATGATCGCAAGACTGGTAAGATCCAACAGTAACCATAACTCCGTTACATCGGTAGTCCATTTAAATATTAATGTCGCTGTATTTTATTATTTCTCCAGCAACCATACTGACGGCAGCGGTCCTGTCCCGGGGAAAGTGCGGGCTCTCCAAAGGAATCACCCGGTACATGATGACGATGATAATCTCCGACCTCCTCATTCTCATCGATCACGTGTTAGTCCGTGAAATCTACATGTACTACGTCCCTTACTCCTTCCTCTCTCCCAGCGCCATTTGTCCATCCTACATATACCTGCGGGTGGTTACTCTGGACTATTCTGTGTGGTTAACCATGTCCTTCACATTTGATCGTTTTGTCAGCATTTGCTGCCCGAAGCTGAGACTCGCCTATTGCACGGATAGGACGGCCGTCACGGTCATTGTATCATTGTGGGCGCTGAGCTGCTTAAAGTACATCCCCTTTAACTTCATGTACGTGCCACGTTTCACCGTGGATAGTGTGAAGTGGGGGTGCCGACCCAAACGAGCCTACTTCATTTCCGGGTGGTGGTTGGTATGTTCGTGGATGTGTAGCATCTCTCTCGCCTTCTTACCCTTCCTAATAATTCTATTGTTCAACTGACGGTCAGGAACATCATAGCGGCCAACAGAGTCCGTCGTCGCCTGAAGGCAATGGATGGCAATGGATGGCAATGGATGGCAAGGACACTGAGGCGGAGAATCGGCGGAAGTCCATCGTTTTACTGTTCACAGTGTCCGGCGCCTTCATACTGCTGTGGACAACTGCAGCTGTCAAATTCATCTGCACTCGGGTCACTGAGAATTTCGCGGGCGGGGATCACTCAAGCCCATCTTACATCGCCAATGAAGTTGGGGTCTTGCTCATGCACGTCAGCTCTTGCGCCAACACGTGTCTCTACGGGATGACACAGAGGAAGTTCAGGCTGGAGTTGAAGAAGGCGCTTACATATTTACCGCGTATTATTGTTAAACTCGTGACACCCGCGCGGCAGTTGCCTAGAACTGGAGTTGGGATATGATGCCGCCCCTCAATCTAATCTTTCACAGTCAGAAGAAGGGTTTCGGCCCGAAACGTTGCCTATTTCCTTCGCTCTATAGATGCTGAGTTTCTCCAGCATTTTTTTGTGTACCTGATGTTTCACATGACCGCGCTATTCCGTAAATTTGGTTCCACTCAGAGCGGGCATCTTGGGCAGGACTATTCGTGGAATTAAATGTTATACCAATGTCCAATGTATTCTAAGTTGCTAGCCCTTATATATTTCCTATTTCGCGCGCTCGACATTGAAGACTATTTCGTAGGTGACCTCTTTGTTCTTCAATCATTAATATCCGGCACATACTTTATGCTTCAAATCCATAAGATCTACAAATCCATCCAATCTGCATGTCCCCCCTCTTTGTTGTGTGCAACATGCACGAGCAATAATTTCCTCCCACCTCCTTCAAACCTGTACCCTCTCCATCCCTCCGTCTTCCCGGTTCTCCGATCAGTCTGACTGTCCCCGATTACATCATCAATATTTGCTTTGTTGTCACCTTCTCCTAACTGACAATGATCTATTCTACATTTTCCTTCCATTTCATCCCCTCTGATGTCTCGTTCTCACACCTTACACTTCTTTATCTCTGTGTCTCCCTCTCCCCTGACGTTTAGTGTGAAGAATGGTCTCGACCCGAAACGTCACCCATCACATTCAGAGATACTGCCTTTCCCGCTGGGATATATAGCATTTTGCGTCTAACTTCTGTGTAAACCAGCATCTGCAGTTGCTTCCACCAACTTTCCACCTATATTTCTTCCTCTGTCTTCATATTTTACGCGTCCCATACTCTTAGCTCCTTCTCATCTCTTGTATTTAAGGATAAAGGGGAAATGCTTTAGGACCTGAGAAAAAAAATTCACATAGAGAGTGGTGAATCTCTGGAATTCTCTGCCACAGAAGGTATTTGAGGCTAGTTCATTGGCTATATTTAAGAGGGGGTTAGATGTGGCCCTTGTGGCTAGATCAGGGGGTATGGAGAGAAGGAAGGTACAGGATACTGAGTTGGATGATCAGCCATGATCATATTGAATGGCAGCGCAGGCTCGAAGAGCCGAATGGCCTACTTCTGCACCTATTTTCTATGTTTCTATGTATTTGTACCGATCCGACATTCCTTGTCTCTGCATTTACTCTGGCTGAACGGAAAATACGGTGTCTGCATCATTTACCCCCGATCCTATGTATTATATTTCTCGGTTTAAATGTACGCTCTAGTGAAACAGAACGATTGACTTTGATTAATATTTGCAATGACATTCATATTGTGAGTGAAAATCTGCATTGTATTAAAATCACTGCATCTGCAAACCTGCCAGAGTTCTTTTCGAATCACATTACAGGTAATCAGTTCTCGGGCTGGGAATGGCTAAGTTTCACGTTAAAAGCAGATGCGCGGGGCAAGCGCGGAAGTGTGTTTTGAACAGGAACAGGTCTGGATGTTGGGGGAAAGTACTTTCTTGGGGAATAGGTCCATAGATGACATGTCCGAATTCTTTGGATCGCAGAAGGTTAAGGGGGGACTTGATAGAGGTGTTTAAAATTATGAGAGGAATAGAGAAATTTGACGTGGACAAGCTTTTTCCATTGAGAGTAGGGAAGATTCAAACAAGAGGACATGATTTGAGAATTAAGGGACAAAAGTTTAGGGGCAACATGAGGGGGAACTTCTTTACTCAGAGAGTGGTTGCTGTGTGGAATGAGCTTCCAGTGGATGTGGTGAAGGCAGGTTCGTTTTTATCATTTCAAAATAAATTGGATAGGTATGTGGACGGGAAAGGAATGGAGGGTTATGGTCTGAGTGCAGGTAGATGGGACTACGTGAGAGTAAGTGTTCGGCACGGACTAGAAGTGCCGAGATGGCCTGTTTCCGTGCTGTAATTGTTATATGGTTATATGGTTAAAAGGCCTTCTGATCAAAGTGCGTAATCAGCATCTTCCAGTGAAGAGGAGATAAGGATGGCAATCTAAAGGTTCGGTGGATGACGAATGGGTTGGAAAATAGACAATATACAATGGTCAATAGGTGCTGGAGTAAGACATTATCCCCTTCAAGGGAGCACCTCCATTGAATGTGATCACGGCTGATCATCTACAATCAGTATCCAGTTCCTGCCTTCTCCCCATATCCCCTTGACTCCGCAATCTTCAAGAGCCCTAACTAGCGCTCTCTTGAATGTATCCAGGGAGCCGGCCTCCACGGCCCTCAGCGGCAGAGAATTCCACAGAGTCAAAATTCTCCGTGTGAAAAAGTGTTTCCTCATCTCCGTTCTAAATGGGTCACTCCTTATTTTTAAACGGAGCCCCCTGGTTCTGGACTCCCCCAACACCGGGAACGAGTTTTCTGCCTCTAGCGTGTCCAAACACTTAATCATCTTATATGTTTCAAGAAGTTTCCATCATTCTTCTAAATTCCCAGAGTATAAGCCTAGCCGCTCCATTCGCTCAGCATATGACAGTCCCGCCACCCCGGGAATTAACGCTGCACTCCCTCAATAGCAAGAATGTCCTTCCTCAATATTGGAGACCAAATCTGCACACAATACTCCAGGTGTCGGCTCACTAGGGCCCCGTACAACTGCAGAAGTCACCTATGCTCCTATACTCAATTCTTCTTGTTATGAAGGCCAACATGCCATTCCTTTCTTCACTGCCTGCTGTACCCGCATATTTACTTGGACTGATGAACAAGGACCCCCCAGCCCGTTGTACTTCCCCTTAACCCAACTTGACACCATTTGGATAATAATCTGCCTTCCGGTTTTGCTACCAAAGTGAATAACCTCACATTTATCCACATTAAACTGCATCTGCCATGCATCTGCCCACTCACCCAACCTGTCCAAGTCACCATGCATTCTCATAGCATCCTCCTCACAGTTCCCACTGCCACCAAGCGTTGTGTCATCTGAAAATTTGCAAATGTTACGTAATCCCTTCATCTAAATCATTAATATATATTGCAAATAGCTGCGGTCTCACTGAAAGGGACACGTTAATCCCTACTCTTTGTTTCCTGTCTGCGAATCAATTTTCTATCCATGTCAGCACTCTACCCCAATACCATGTGCCCTAATTTTGCCCACTAACTCCAATGTGGGACCTTATCAAATGTGTTTTGAAAGTCCAGGTACACTACATCCACCGGCTCTCCCTTGTCGATTTGCCTAGATAGATCCTCAAAAAATTCCAGAAGATTAGTCAAGCATGATTTTCCCTTCGTAAATCCACGCTGTCTCGGACCGTTCCGGTTACTGCTATCCAAATGTTCCGCTATTTCATCTTTTGTGATTGACCAGCATCTTCCCCACCACCGATGTCAGGCTACCCTGTCTATAATTCCCTGTTTTCTCTCTCCCGCCTTTCTTAAAAAGTGGGATAACATTAGCTACCCTCCAATCCCCAAGACCTGAACCTGAATTTATAGAACATTGGAAAATGATCACCAATGCATCCACGATTTCTAAACGGCCACAAAGGAAAAGGACATCGGGTTTAAGAAGGAAACATCTGACGCGGCTTTGGAGGAATATAAAACGAGACGGTAGCTCAAGCGGACGATTAGAGAGAACGGAAGGGGGCATGAAATGTCTGACAAGGCAGATTAAGGAAAATCCCATGACTTCTTCTGGAAATAAGAGGGTGGCAGGGGAAAGGTTTGACCATTCAAATATCAAGGTGGAATGTATTCGTGGAGGCAGATGGGGAACTGAATGATTACTTTGCATCTACGAGGGGAAGGACTTGGAGGGTAGCTATATTAGTGTAGAAAATACAAATATGGTGAGGCATTTTATGATCGAGAAGGCAGTGGTGCGAAAGTTCTTGAAGAACATTAAAGTACTGACGGGACTTATCATAGATTATTGGGGAGCCATGAGAGGAGATTGAGGGAGACAGGACAAGAATATTTGATTATTCTCCAGCCAAAGGTGAGCTCCCAGAGAACGTGCTAGTGGTCACTGTTGTTCCTTTGTTGAAGAAATAGGGAGTGAAAATCCGGGGAACTATAGTCCGTTGAACGTCACATCAATGGTAGGGAAACTATTGGAGAGAATTCTTCGAGATAGGAATTACACCCATTTGAAAGGGAATATGGTCATTGAGATTAGCCAGCACGGCTTTGTCCGTGGCAGGTCGTCTCGTGTTGATTTTTGAGAAGATGACAAAGACAATTTATGACGATGGGGCGGTGGATGTTGTATACATGGACTTTCGTCAGGCTTTTAATAAGGCCTCTCGTGTAAGGCTGATCCAGACGAAAAAGATTCACGATGACTTGATCGTATGTATTCGGAACTGTGTTATTCGGAGGAGAGAGAGAGTGCTAGTTGGAATGTAGCTATTCCGGGTGGAGCACTGTGACAAGTGTAGTATCGCAGCGAACGAAGCTGGGACCTTTACTGTTTGTGCTATTTGTAATGATTGCCACCATCGCATCTGCTTCCGCCACCGCCCTCGGATGCGCGTTCCAGCCTTCATGGAGCATAGAAAATAGAACAGTTTAGTTCATGAGATAGGCACATTGGTGTGGAGGGAATGAATGTAGATGGAACACTAGCAGGCTGAGGACATCTATCTATATATTACTAAAAGTTTGATCTTGACCGCTTTTGGCTCACTGTGCCGCGATTTTCGAGAGAACGCCGCAACCTACGGCCGTCATTTTGGCCACCTCGCTCAGAGCCCCTCTCCGCCTTCCGGGATCAGAGGCTTTTTCCCGTCGATGAAAAATGAGAGAGATATTAATGTTTTTACAAAATTCCCCATTCTCGCTGTTGCCGGCGCTGGCGGCAGGGGGATGGACTAAAAAACCCGGAAGTGGCGTGCCCCACTCATTCTCTGGCAGACCCAGGAAGGCAGAGGGTCACGGCTCTCTGAGCTGCGAATCTACTCCACGGTGATTGGCATTTTTTAATTGTTTTTCAGCGAACGGATGTGTTTTTTGTTGGCTTGCTTGTTTGCTCAGGCTTTTCCCCCCCAATTGTTTGTCATTTTTTAAATTGGTTTTCAGCGAAGGGGTGTGTTTTTTGGCGGCGTGCTTGCTTGCTCAGTCTTTATTTCCCCCATTGCTTAGCGGCAGGGGGAGGGGCTATAAAACCCGGAAGTGTCGTGCTTCACTCTGTCTCTGCCAGACACGGGAAGGCAGAGGGCCATGGCTCTCTGAGCTGCGAATCTACTCCTCGGCGAGTCCCCTCGATGTGCTTTTCAGCAAACGGATGTGTTTTTTGTCGGCTTGCTTGCTTCCTCAGGAATTCCCCCCCCCCCCCCCCCCAATTGCTTGGCATTTTTTAAATTGCTTTTCAGCAACCAGATGTGTTTTTTTTGCCGGCTTGCTTGCTCAGTGTCCCCCCCCCCCCAATTGCTTGGCATTTTTTTAATTGCTATTCAGCGAACTGGTGTGTTTTTGTCGGCTTGCTTGCTTGCTCAGTCTTTTTTCCGTCAATTGCTTGGCATTTTTAAAATTGCTTTTCAGCGAACGGATGTGTTTTTTGTTGGCTTGCCTGCTTGCTCAGTCACCCCCCCCCCCAATTGCTTGGCTTTATAAAGGGCTTGCTTGCAACCGTTTATCGGATGGATAAAGTGAATAAACATTGTATTAGATCAGTACTGTGTAATTTCAAAATTGGCGCTCATTCTGTGATTTTCGCTTGGTTGCAAAATGGCGCCGATGGCATCATTTCCGGTTAGCGGCATGCTGGCGCTGAGTGCGTCATTTCCGGTTCGTGGCAAGCAGCGAGAGTGTGGCGTCAAGATGGCGGCAAGTGCAGGTGCTGTTAAATAATACATGAGTTTACCGCTCTCTCTATGGTGAGTGTGTTTGTTGGACGTTGTTAAAAGCATGATTTTGCATCAGCAGCAGCCTCCACAGCAGGCTTTGAAGATTCGTTTTACACACTGTATATTCAACACTTTCTGAGGTTACTTGACATTATAGTATTGGGGTGTGTGTGTGAAAATGTGTGTGAGAATGGGTGTGTGTGTGTGTGTGTGTGTGTGTGTTTGTGTGTGAATGTGAATGACTGCGAGCGCGCGTGTGTGTGTGTGTGTGTGTGAATGAGTCTGTGTGTGTGTGTGAATATGTGTGTGTGAATAATGTGTGTGTGTAATTGAGCCTGTGTGTGTGAATGAGTGTGTGTGTGTGTGAATGAGTCTGTATGTGTGAATGAGTGTGTGAATGAACGTGTGAATGAGTGTGTGAGTGAATGTGTGTGAATATGGCTGTGTGTGTGTGTGAAAATGTGTGTGAATGAGACTGTGTGTGTGTGAATGTGTGTGTGAATGAATCTGTGTGTGTGTGTGTGTGTATGAATGGGTGTGTGTGGGAATGACTCTGTGGGTGTGTGAATGAGTGTGTAAATGTGTGTGTGTGTGTGTGTGTGTGTTTGTGTGTGTGTGTGTGTGCGTGTGTGTATATATGAGTGCGCATGCCTCTGGCAGCAATGGACGGCATAAAACACACAGAGAGGAATTGACGCATTTATAGTAGAAACTAGACGAAGTGCGACCCGTTGGGTCCCAGCTTCACACGAGAGGGCTGGTCACCCAACACAATATTCCACCTCTACACCAATGCCAAGATTCCTGGCCAGTGTGGGGGGCGGGGCTTTCTGAAGTGCTAGCATGGGTGTTGTGGGCCGAAGGGAATGATTTCCAGAGGGCTAGTATTGACATTGTGGGCCGAATGGATTATTGGGCTGGCAGCTCAGTCACACAGGCCTGGCAGCTTAGTAATTCAGGCCTGGCAGGCTGGTAGCTCAGAAACGGCCAGAAATTCTGCCGTAAACAGGTGAGAGGCTGTGTGAGAGAAGGCGAGAGGGTGGTCAATCAATTTTAAACATTTTCATATTGTTTTACAGTTGCAAAAGGCACACAGTTGCAAACGGCACACTATTGCAAAGGGCACATGCTAAAATACATACAGGGCACTCACAGGTCAGTATTCTCAGTGATCTGTAGACTTCCAGCTCAGACTGAGAGCGTGACCCTCTCCCTCCCCTATATTGCAGAGGCTGAGCCACGCCCGCACTTCCGGGGATATAGCTCCTCCCCCTCCCTGGGGGGTTGAAACAGGGCTTTCTGTCTATCCTCTCGGCGGAATGCGCCTTTCTTGTCGTATCCCCCTTCTTGCCTCCGTCTGCGCTGAGGCCTAATGGCGGAGCTGCCGACCTCGAGGCTCCCGCGAGGACAGCCCGGCTCGGGCTGGAACGGCGCTCCCGTGAGGGGCTGAGACGCTCCTAAGAGGGCGGCCTGGCGCGGGGCTGAGACGCTCCTGTGAGGGCGGCCTGGCTCGAGGGTAACGGCGCTCACGTGAGGGTGACCCGGCTCGGGGCTCGAACGGTGCTCCGGTGGCTGAGACGGCATTCTGGCAGCGGCGGCTGAGTCCGGGGTTCGGCCGCGGGCCAGTGGACGACGTCGTCAACAGCTGCGTCCGCTGGACTGGAGGGCGGCAGCTTCGACCACCCCCGGGCCGCGGAGTTTGAACCGGCCCGTTCGCGGAGCTCGGTGAGCCGCGGGACTGATTTACCATCGCCCGGTGGGGTATCGCCTCAGCGCAGAGGGAGAAGTGGAGGGAAGAGACAGCAGCCCTACGATTTTTGCCTCCATCACAGTGAGGAGGTCCTTGGTGGACTCACAGTGGTGGATGTTAATTTGTGTTTACTGTCTGTTCTGTTGTTTATTATTGTATGTATGGTTGCAGGTAACGACATTTCGTTCAGACCGTAAGGTCTGAATGACAAATAAAGGATCTCATCTAATCTAATGTAAATGAATATGTGAATCCAAGACATTGGTTTGAGGTGAAGGGGGAAATATTTTATAGGGGGCAATGTTTGCACACTTTTGGTGGTGGATGGATGAAACCAGCTGCCAAAGGAGATAGTTGATTCAGGGACTATCCCAACATTTAAGAAACAGGTAGACGGGCACATAGATAGGACGGGTTTGGAGGGATATGGACCAAACGCGGACAAGTGGGACTAGTGTAGCTGGGACATGGTGGCACACACACACGCACACACACACGCACACGCACACACACACACACACACACGCACATACGCACGCACGCACGCACGCACGCACGCACGCACGCACGCACGCACGCACGCACGCACACACACACACACACACACACACACACACACACACACACACACACACACACACACACACACAACCGGCAGCCTGGCAAGGGTCTATGGGATGGAGCTTGGTACCTGTAATCATTATACTGTTCTAAAATGAAAAGATGAACTCATCAACAATTTAAAAGCGAACATTGTGGATATGCTAATTCTGATTTAACTTGCAACTTACAAATGGTGACTGGCAGGTACATTTCAAAGTGAGATAGGAAGGGCTCAGGATGAGTAAATTGCTATTAGTGTTCTCCAGTTCAGCTGATGTCGGCAGGACGAGAGATCTCTGGCTGACGAGGGACATTGAAGCTCTGATCAGGAGAAGAAGGGGGTACGTGTCAGGTATCGGCAGCTGGTACCAATTGCATGCCTTGGGTGTTACACGAAACACATCTGAATGGATGCACCTCGGGTGGAAATCCGGAGAACAAAAGGGGAACATGATATATTCCTGGCATAGGTGGTAAAGCGAAGTTACAAAGGTTTCTACAATTAATTTACGAAGAAAGGGTTGCAATAGTGTCTTGCCCAAGTCGTTGTGTCCTTGGGCAAGACACTTCACCCACCTTTGCCTGGGTGTGAATGTGTGTGAATGTGTGTGAGTGATTGGTGGTGGTCGGAGGGGCCGTAGACGCAGAATGGCAGCCACGCTTCCGTCAGTCTGCCCCAGGGCAGCTGTGGCTACAGAAGTATCTTACCACCACCGAGTGTGACTGAGGAGTGAATGAATAATGCGATGTAAAGCGCCTTGAGTGTTAGAAAGGCGTTATATAAATCCCATCCATTAATAGACGAGCTAAAAGTGTGGTCATCTGAGTACACAACCGCAGATGATGGCCAAGGTCGTAAACGTACTGATCGGGTATAGCCAGCACGGCCTTCTTAAATATGCCCCTCAGATCTCGAAACTCATCCATGGATACATTTGATCCCGACTTCCTATACCTGTCTGTTGCCTCCTCCTTCTGCCTTACCAGAGGCTCAATTTAGTTCGTCATCCAAGCTTCCTTACTCCCTCCTGTTTTGCACCTCACTCTAACAAGAACATGCATGACATCAACAACGGCCACCACACTTTCAACAACACTCCACTTACCCGACGTTAGTTTTGCGGGAAAAACATGGTCCAATCAACTTTAACAAGTAATTCTCTAATACCGTCAAAGTTAGCCTTGTCCCTGTTCAGAATGTTAAGTGGTGAGCTCACCCTGACTCGATCCAAAATTATCCTGAATTGCTAAAAGGTTTGCCCACCAACACTTTCGTTACTTACCCTTCCCAAGCTCCGAAGAGTAGATCTAGCTATAACAAAGGAACAATGTACTTAAACCAGAGAAGGTATGGAAATATGCAGGAGAACCTTTCACATCAACCCCTGCCTCGTTGACCAGAAACACGCTGCTGAAGAAACATTTCACAAACACGCCCGTATATTTTTCCCAAGCAGCGCGCCTAGCATCTGTTTAAAACGGTGCACGCGTAATCTCCTGGTTCCTACACTTTAGTAACAATGAAACTACCGCCTACATCTTATTTGCCAGAACCACATGTTCTCTAACTTCACACTCAATCAACATGCTTTCGGGTCTATTTCCTGCACTACGCCTTTAACACGCACACATTTCTCATTTTCCCCACCCCAACCCATTCCCCAGTCCCCTTTCACCTGAATTCCCCCACCTGCCTTTTTACAATTCTTCCATTATTATCTGCTTATGTCACGTGTCCTATTGCCCTTTCATCTCTGGCCTTTGTCCACCCGTGTCCAAAATACCCATCACCTATATTCACCGATCACATACCAGACTTTTTCCCACCACACCTCTCGTCCCGCCCTCTCAAACTCTTCCCGTTCAATTAGACTGAGGAAGGATCCCAACTAGAAACGCCGCCTATCCATCTCCGCCAGAGGTCTTGCCTGACCTGCTGATGTATTCCAGTACTTTGTTTTTCTTTTAATCTGGATTCCTCTTTCCCCGCGCCTACACAAGTTACCTGCGTTATATAAGTTTTGTGTTATATTCCTTGAGTTTTTTGCGTTTAGTGATAAAGCGCGGAAACTGGCTCTTCGGCCCACCGAATGCGCGTCGACCAACGATCACTGTGAATAGTAGCGCTGTCCTACTCACTGGGGACAATTTACAATGACATCGAAGCCAATTAACCTACAAACCTGTATGTGTTTGGAGTGTGAGAGGAATCGGAGCACTCGGAGAAAACCCACACGGTCACGGGGAACATGTACACACTCCGAACATACAGCAGCCTTAGACAGTATCGAATCCGGGTCTATTTCACTCTAAAGAAGCAATTTACCGATGCCCGTTGACCGTCCCTTGGCTCCGATTGTCCGCTGTAGTCAAATACATCCCTTGATATGGAGTCATCGTCACACTAGCATCTCAGTTGAGAGAGAAAAGATGTTGGATTAAAAACACTTAAACTCCTACCCCAGTTGCATTGGAATTACATGAAATGTAATCCATGCAGTGTTTTTGATGACTGAGTAAAGGTTTCGTGATCTTGGCAAAGTTTATAGGAGATGAGATGGGCAAGTTTTCCAAAAAGAGAGTCGTGAAACACGCTGCCAGGGTAATGGTGAATGCACATATCCTGGCGCTAATCAATCGCCGCTTTCCTATGTATTCATCTATCTCTTGCCAGATTTCTGCAGCCTCCACCTCTCTTTCAGCTATGTCTCCATCCGTGCTCACTACAAACAGTGTGACGAGTGATCCCCACCCGAAGCGCCGCTTGTCACTTTTCTCCAGAGATGCTGCCTGTCCCGTTGCTTTACTCCAGCAAGGTGCTTCCCTTTTTGTAAACTAGCCTCTGAAAGTCCTTGTTTCTGCGATTTCTTGTGTTCACACGGACAACGCAACCCTTCCTTGATGTTGCAGTGTTTCCCGGGATCGTAAAGGTTCCTCTCGGATGTCTGTAGTTCCCCAGACGCAATATCCGAAGTGATATTTCTTAGTTCTGAATGTGCGCCGATGTGAAATAAATCGATATATTGACAGAGAAAAGGCACGAGATTAAAATGACTGAATGTGAATTCCTACTCCAGTTCTTTTATATTCACATCATATCTAACGCATTTTCAGTGAATGATGAGCGAGTAAATGCTTCGTGCGTAAAGGAGTTTGCGGGCGTTATTTTTTACAGAGAGGGCGGAGGGAGTCTTCGACGTGTTGCCGAGGGTGGTGGCGGAATTGGATTTCATGGAGGCATTTAAGGGGCTTTTGTATGGGCACATTGATATGCAGGGATTGGAGGGACGTGGAACATGGGGAGCCATAGTTTAACGTGGCATTAAGTTTGGCACGGATGTTGTGGGCCGTGTGCGCTGTTGGTGTTCTTCACTGTTCCATGTTTCATGCACCGCTCAAGGTGTTTCAGCTCCTAGTGCACGGATTCCGTTCCCCTTCGCATTTCGGATCTAGATCACTCTCCAGTGCCCCACTGCCAGGTGAACGTCCGGGCGCATTCTCTCTCCCTCCGTCTCGCGTTCTCTCTCTCTCTCTCT
>NW_022630132.1:221606-250513 GCF_010909765.2 Amblyraja radiata | reverse complement strand
GGAGGGACCCAGGGGGATGGGACAATGTGTGACCCGGGAAGGGAGGGCACTGGTCGACTGGATCATCTCCGTAGCCGTGTTCAGACAGGGAACATATCACAGCAAAAACACAGTAGACAACGCACTGATGGGAGAGGTGCAGGTGCACTTATCACCTGAGGCAACACTGTAGGTGATGCCAGCTAATCTCCCTAGGATTATCTTCCACATGCATGAACCACCCAGTTTACTCATGGATAATGGACACACATTGCAATTGCTCTCCTTCAACCAAGTGTGTCCCACCCATCACCATCTCTCGCTTCTTCACATTCAAACCTTTCCCCATGGACCACAAGGGACACAAGAGATGTTGCAGCTCCTACATACCCAGGATAACACTGACCACTTGTCTGGCAGCCCATTCACTTGGATAAATGGGTCAATAACTAGACAGATGCTGCAAAGGCCAGTGCTGGGTCTCCCTATTGTACAGCCTACATTAACCACGCAGATAAAAAGAACTTCACAGTTTAGCAGGGCACTTGAAAATATGGCGCGCGGATTGTTTGGAGCATCGGAATTAGCTGATTGAGCAAGTAATAAAACGGCAAGATGCAGTGAAGCGGCCTGTCGGGGGGTAGTTGTATTAATAGAGAGACTGTGTAGAGGTAAAGTGCTGTGTACAGGGCAAGTGTGAGTCTTCGGCAAGGAGTCCGAGGAAAGGGGGCAGGTGATAAAGGTACAGTCGTGCAGCCTGTTGAGTTTGTTGGATCTTATTTCAGTGCCGTCAAGAGGCAGGAGGAATGGTGCAACGTTAGAGCAACTGCTGGTCTCCCTGGTGACTAAACCTGTTGGGAATGTGTCCAGGAGCAGCTCCGCGTTTGGGAACTGGAGATACAGATGGATGACCTAGGGATCATCGGAGAGACCCTTTGGACAAAACCAACAACAAGGTGGTCACGTCCAAAGACCAGGATGACAGAATGTGGGTGACCACCAGGACCTCTAGTCGGCAAAGGCTGTAGGTGACCATTCTTTGTGGCCATTTCCTTTCCAAACAGGTCGCAGTTTTGGAGACCATTAGGGGATGACCCGTCAGGGAAGAGCAGTAGTATCATGCAGGATGAGACTCCGTGCCTGGCAAAGCAATAGTGGAAGGATACACATCTGTTGGGGTGAGGGGTGGACAGGAGATTGTGTGGCAGCAATCGAGACTATAGGATTGTGCGTTGTTTTCTGCTTCCAGGGTCCAGGATGATTCGGAGCGGCTACTTGATATTCTCAAGGGGGAGAATGAGCCAGAAGTTGCTGTGCATGTTGGCACAAATGACATAGGACGTTAGGAAATTGTAAAATAACAGGGCAGTGATCTCCGTAGTACTCCTTGTGCTCCGTGCTAGTGATTGTAGGAACAGGGAAAGAAAGACAGGTGAATGCGTGGTACAAGGGGTAGGGATGCATACTTTTGTACCACTGGGACTTCTTCTGGGGTAGACGTGACCTGTACAAGAGGGATGGGTTTTACCTGAACCTAAGGGCAATGCCAATATTCTGAGCGGCAGCTCCCACTGTCTCCATCACAAGAAATAGACTATTGACTGACGTCTATTACTAACCCACTGAGCCCCAAAACTATCTCGACTACATTTTTGTCTCACCCTGCTTCCTGCAAAGACTCTATCCCCTACTTCCAAATCCTCCGTCAGCGCCCAAGATGAGGTATTCCATACTAGAACATGCGAGATGTCATCATTCTTCAGCGAACGGGGGTTCTCCTCTCCCATCATAGAAGAGACCTTCACTCGTGTCTCCTCGTTACCCCCAGCTCCGCCCTTGCCCCTTCCATTCGTCAGAACGATAGGTTCCCCTCGTCCTTACCTTCCACCCCATCAACCGTCGCATACAACACATAATGCTCCAAATTTTCCACCACGAGCCACATTTTCCCATACAATACAATACAATACAATTTATTTGTCATTTGAACCCCATTGAGGTTCAAACGAAATATTGTTTCTGCAGTCATACACACACAAGAAAGAACCAAGACACAACACAATTTACACAAACATCCATCACAGCGCATCTCCACCTCGCTGTGATGGAAGGCAAAGTCTTATCTCTCCCCTGCACTCCCCATTCCCCTCCCGATGTCAGAGTCAAAGTCAAAGCCCCCGGCGGGCGATGGTAATTGTCCCGCGGCCATTAACGCCGCGTCAGGTGATGCAAGGCCACGCTCCGGGTCTTGTTGTTGGAGCCCCCGGCGTGCGCTAGCAAAGTCCCACAGCCATTCCAAGCCGCGCCGGGCGATGATGCAAGGCCCCGCTCCTGGTACTCTTCAACCCCGCAACTCGGGCGGGTGAAGTCGCCGTTGCGGAAGCCCTGAAAAGCGGTCTCCCAGCAGGGACCCGCGGGCCCCCGGTGTCACTGTCCACCAGACCTGCGGTAAGCCTCCGAAACCCCGGGGTCGGGTCGCAGCAGCGCGCCACCACCGCTCCTCCCGCTCCGAACTCGGCCAGGTCCGCTGGTTAGTAGGTCCACAGGCTCCGCGACAGGAGCCCCACATCGTTCCTGCTGGAGGCCGCTCCACGGTGCTAGGCCCCAACGACAACGGAGACCCGACAGAGAAAAGGTCGGGTTCTTCGTGCAAGGGATACATTTTAAAAGTTCCCCCCACCCACCCCCCACACACATACACAAAAAAATAAATATGAACTACATTCAAACGAGACAAAAAAGAATAAAAAGACAGACGGACTGCAGAAGCTGCTGCGACGTGAGTCGCGCCGCCCACCGGACTCCACCCCTTGCCGCCTTCCACAGAGATCGTTCCCTCCAACTCCATGCTTAACTCATCCATTCCCACCCAAACTAAACCCTCCCCAGGTACCTTCCCCTGCAACCACAGAAGATGCAACACCTGTCCCTATACCTCCCCGATCGACTCTGTCCAGGGACCCGGACAGTCCTTTCAGGTTAACTTGCACCTCCTCCAACCTCATCTACTGTATCCATTGTTCAAGATGTGGACTCTAAAGGGATTGCCCCACTTGGGTGTCATTTGCGCGTCACGCAGGTCACCACGCACCACGACCGCGTGTCACTGCCGATGTCACCACGCACCACGCGCGCATCACTTGATGTCGCGTAAATGACGCCCAAGTGGGACAGGGCTTTTACACATCGGCGACACCAAACGCAGACTGGCCGATAGTTGCGCCGAACACTTTCTCTCAGCCCGCTTGAAACTACCTGATCTCCCGGTTGCTGGACACTTTAATTCCCCTCCCATTCCTACACCGACCTTTCTGTCCTCGGTCTCCTCCATTGTCAAAGTGAAGCTAAACGCAAATTGGAGGAACAGCATCTTATATTTCACTTGGGCAGCTTACAGTCCACTCTCCACATCACCGTCTATTTCCCTTATCCCTAACCAGTCTGAAGATGTGTTTCGAACCAAAACATCACCCATTCCCTCTCTCCATTGATGCTGACAGTCTCGCTGAGAAACTCCAGCTTCATGTCAATCTTTGGTTTAAACCAGCATCTGCAGCTCCTTCTTACACATCCTGGCCGGCAGGTTTGCTACTGGTATGTGGGTGAATTTAAACTATAATGTTTGATGGGTAGGATCCAATACATGACTGAGGCAGATGAGAAGATGGAGGCCAGTATGGATTGTGTTTAGAGAAGGTTCAGTGCACAGTAGAGGCATGACAGCGAGCAAGGAGGGTGTGGATAGGTGTGTGCGACTGAGATGCCACGTAGACTGTTAGTGGATGAGGTTGTGGAAAGGGGATTCTGTGGAAGCAGTCGGGAATTCTGGATGGTGTGCTGCTGTCTCGGAGCGGCTATTTGACATCCTGCTCCAGGAGGGTGGCCAGGATATCATGGAGCGGTGACTTGACATTCTCAAGGGAAGAGAATGAGGAGCCAGAGGTCGTTGTACATGTTGACACAAATGATATTGCACGTTAGGCAAAAGGTAGAAAAAAAGCAGCGCACTGATCTCCGTAGCACTTCCTGTGCTACTTGCTAGTGAGTGTAGGAACAGGACAAAATGCCAGGTGAATGAGTGACTAAGGAGCTGGTGCAGGGGGAACGGATCTAGACTTTTGTACCACTGCGATCACTGATGGGCAGACGTGACTTGTACAGAGGGGTGAGTTGCACCTGAACTGGATGGGAATCCCAAAATCCTGACAGGCAGGTTTGTGCGTGTATCTAAACTAGATTGGTGGAAGAGTGGGATCCAATGCATGACAAAAGCAGATGAGAAGCTGGAGGTTACTATGGACTATGATCAGGGAACTTTCAGCAGACAATATAGACTTGACAACGAGCTAGGAAGGGTTGTTTGATTGATTGCATTTTATTTCAATGTGAGAGGCCTGAGAGATAAGGGGATGAGCTGAGGGTGTGGATAGGTATGTGCGACTAGGATGTTGTAGCCATTACAGAAATCTGGCTGAGAGGGACAGGACTGGCAGCTTAATGTTCCAGGATATAGATGCTGCAGGAGAGAGTGAGGTGAGGGTGAAAGAGGACGGGGTGATGCTTTATTGATTAGGAAGAATGTTACAGCAGTAGATGAGATGACATGACTGATGGTTTGTACAAGTAAGTCTGTATGGGTGGAGCTATTAAATAAAAAGTGCTGATCACCTTGTTGGTGCGTCAATTGTGGGGGGAGGGGTGGGGTATTCAGCGGTAATTGGAGGAACACAATTGCCAAGAGATTGTGGGTAGCTATAGGCTAACAAGGTAGTCATTGTGGGAGATTTCAACTTTCTAAACATATTTCTAAATTCCAAATATTTGCTGTCAAAGGAACATCCGGAAATTGGGATGCTTTGCAAAATGTGGTGACAAGTTCAAGGCATGCATGCTGATATTAAAGAGAACGGCAAGACATGTGGGAGTAAGTAAGCTTGAATGATGAGAGAATTTGAGGCTCTGGTCAGGAAAATGGAGGCAGGTTGGGATCGATATAGGAACGTGGGATCAAGCCTATTCCCAGAGGAGATTCGGGAATTGAGGAGCATACTAAAGGAGGAAATCAGACAGGCATAATGGGGCATATGTTATCTACCAGTGTAGATGGGGCATCTTGGGCCGAGGATGCTGTTTCCTTGCTGTATGAGTCTATGACTATGATTTGGATTAATGAAGCCAAACCTAGAGATGACACATAGAGCATAGAATAGTGCAGCACGGGAACTGGCCCTTCATCCCCATATATACACCAACATTATCATGCCAATTTGAACTAATCCCTTCAACCTGCTCGCGGATGGGATCGCTCTGTTCCCTGACTGTGTCAGTCATGTGTTAATCTAAATAGTGTTTCCACCAATTCCTCAGCCAGGAAGTTCCAGGAACCTACCAAAGTCTGCCTAAAAAAAGTCCAGCCTGTCCCCTCACCACACCCACAATTGTGCAATGATCCACAATTTTGCAAATAGTTCTATTGTTTTTTAACTTACTAACTTGACCACCAACGTTTTTGTCCAAATCATGGCAATGTTTAGAAATTGCAGAGGTTCCAGAACTGATCCTTGCAGAATACTATTGGTCAAGAACCTTGTCAGAAAAACTCTCCCATTTCCCCTCGCCCTAACCTGTTTGTTTTTTTCCTTCTCTGTCCCTAGTCTTCACCATTCTGCAGCATCCACTCCCCTCCCATTTCACTCACCTGCTCCTTGGATGGGACTCGATGATTCCTTGTTTGATGAATCTCGGTCAAGATGGGTTTCATCACTTGATTCAGTTCCAGGGGCGTGAACCACGTCTCCTATTCCTCTTTCTCGGGACTGACATTGTTCCCGTTCCTCTTCAGCGGCTTCACATTCCATTGAAGTTCTGCTTTCAATCCGACTTTGCTTTTCTGTCCTTGGTCCTGTGTTCTGACCATCGTTCTTTGATGAGGTGCCTGACCAAAGTCTTTTGAAAACATTGCCCACTTGATTTAATTTCCCACCTGAAAAAACAACATAAATTGCAGTTGCAGAGCAATTTCAAATTGAGAAAACCACAGGTTGGGAATAGCCGGTAGCAATCTGAGCTGACATTCTGGGGGAAGTGGAACTTAATGGTCATCTTAGAAATAGAGCAAGCTATGCCAATTGACCCAACCTAACTAAAATTACCCATCAAATCTAGTCCCATCAATCCATGGGTTGACATTTCATCTCTCTAAACCACTCTGTCCAAATGTCTTTTGAGGAAAAAATGTAACAGGATACCGGCTGGTAACTTTTGCCCACATAGGGTGGTGGGTGTATGGAACAAGCTTCCAGAGGAGATAGTTGAGGCAGGAACTATCCTAATGCTTAAGACAGTTAGACAGGTCGATGGAATGAACAGGTTTAGAGGGATATGTGGCAAGCGCGGGCAGGTGAGACTAGTACAGCTAGGAGGTGTTTCAGCGGTGTGGGCAAGTTGGGCCGAAGTTCCATATACCCACCATTGTGTGAAGATGTTAACCCTCGGGATCATATTAAATGGTCCCCCTCTCACCTTAAGCCCTTAAGATTCTTATTCTCTGAGGAAAAAATAACAGTGCTAACACCCTATTTATTTACCCCTCGCCCCATAATTTTATACATCCCTAAGATCACTCTTCAATATAAATATTTCATAATACTTTATTGTCACAAGTACCAAGGTACAGTGAAATACTTTGTTGTGCACACAGATGGGTAAAATCATACAGCAGACCTCAACTGGGAGGGATAAATAAAGCCAGGATATTCATCATGAATTGCAACTGTCTAGAGAAACACGGAGATCCCTAAAGTCAGCAGCACACACGAAGATGTCATTTAGCATTCTTGACATCAGCTGCAGCACAGAATGCAAGTGTAGGGAGGCCTTGTTACCAATTTGTTTAAGTTTAGTTAGAGATACAGCGCGGAAACAGGCCCTTCCTGCCCACCGGGTCCGCGCCGACCAGCGATCCCCGCACATTAACATTATCCTAGAACTGCTAGGGACGAATTTTACATTTACCAAGTCAATTAACCTACATACATGTTAGTCTTTGCAGTCTGGGAGGAAACCGAAGATCCCGGAGAAAACCCACGCAGGCCATGGGGAGAACTGACAACCTCTGTACAGACAGTGCCCGGAGTCAGGATCGAACCCGGGTCTCCGGTGCTGCATTCGCTAGGCTGCGCATAGAAATGAATATTTCAAGTATCAGCAGAGACTGGAGTGATTTAAGTCATCGTCCTTGAATCTGGGCCAGACATGCAGTGATCTAATAGAGGTACAGAATACTATGAGAAAAGTAAGGTCGATGGTAAATATAGTTCTCTCCATAGTAGAGGTGGTTAACACCAGGGGGCATCGATTTAATGTGGGGACCATGAGATTTAGAGGATGATCTTTCAGGAAGAATCTTTCAGCAGTGATGGCTGCAGTCTGGGACCCACTGCCTGAGGTGGTGTTGGAGGCAGGTACTCTGTCACAACATTGTAGGAGCACCTGGATGTCCATTCTAACTGTACATTGATAGTAGACGACAGACCAAGTGCTCAGAAATGGGATTAGTGTAGAGATATTGACAGGAAGGAGACGGGTCAAAGGCTCATTTCTGCGCACAATCTGGTTCTGGACTCTGATATTCTGATTTAACTGTGGCGGCAACTCAGATCATATGTTTCCAGAAAGAGTGCTGATTTATCGGACAATTCCTGCATCTGCCCACCTGTGACAGTGTTGTCCCTGTAGATGTCAACTCTCTGGGATCAGCCCCTTCCCTATTCCCACTTCCCTGTGAACCTTATTTCTTGCATCAGGTTTACACCCACTGTCAGAGCATCATATATATGTCACAGAAGGTTCACACACCTTTTTGTTTCTTTGATGTAGAGGCCACTGAATCACCTTCCCAGTTACCACCTTCAGCCATGATGTCGACAGGAGTTCACAAACTCTGTAGCTCTGGAATAAACAATATTAACAGAACCATCAGGTGACAATTGAATGTGAAGGAAAACATTGCCTTGTGAACCAACAAACAGCATTACAGTGCAGCGGAGATGTGGAAAACGCCCCATCCAAACAAGATGGTATACCCCTGCAAATCAACAAACATGAAAAGTAGACCACCAAGCTCTTCATGTCTGCCCTGTCATCCATCAGACTTTGCCTGATCTATCCAAGGCAGCAATTCATCACTTGTGCCAGATCACTGAAGCTTTCAAACACCCTGATCACCGTATCACTATTCCAGACCAAACACGGCCAATCCCCAACATCCACACCTCACCTGTTTGGAGGTTTCAACTCACAAAAAGGAAAAATACCCACTGATGGGGAATTACTATCACACTCTGCTGGCCCTATTCTTCCCACAACCGTGCCATCCAGGACAAAAGCTTCCACACCTCCATGTTACCCATTGCCAAATTCCCCACTAGCTGCACCGGGAATTAAACCATTTCATGGGCCAACTGCAACATCCCAACTCTGTAATCCCCACTGCTCCCATGCACATTCCATCACATCCCTGGAATTCCCATTCCAGAATAGAAGGATTATATCCCAGGCCTGGACTCTGCAGGGTCTCCATGATGTCAGTTGATGTCTGCAGTACCACCACCAGTCCCACTTCACAGGAGAATTATCCGTCTCATCTCTACAGGACGCTGCCCAAACCCGCCCAAAGGTTCATCGGACGGAGTTACTGGGAGGGAGCTGGAGAGGTCAGGCGCGAGGAGTGGCTCTGTAGGCGGGTGAACTGGGTTCATGCCTACAGCCAATCAAAGTAGGTGGAGGCGCCCCACGGGACACATAGATGGGTGAGGTGAGGGAGGTAAGTTCACAGTAACTGCACCAGGACACCGAGATCGCGGGCAGATCTGATTTGGACTTTGAAAATGGCGATGCCTGCATGTGTAATATGTGCTTTAAAAATTTAACTGTGCAGCTACATATTGAACTACTGAACTGTTGAACAAACACATGTTCCTCTCAGTACTCAGCTCTCCAACTGATTCATCCTCAACAAACAGGGGTTATCCTTTGCTATCTTGCAGACATTCTCTATTATCATAGCTGAAAGATTCAATTCTGCATTAAATGGTGCTACTTCTGGTCCTAAACTATCCCAGCTGTGGACTGGTGATCTCTCCCTACCTTTAAACAACCTCTAGCATCTAAATCAGACGTATTTGTTTATCTTACCGCTGTGTGTGATCTGGCCAAGTACAAATGACTACCATTTGTTATACAATACAAGAATACAATACATTTTATTTGTCATTTGAACCTCACATGAGGTTCAAACGAAATTTGGTTTCTGCAGCCATACAAAAAAAGAACCAAGACACACACCAACACAATTCAATTCACATAAACATCCATCACAGTGAATCCTCCTCACTGTGATGGAAGGCAAAACATGTCTCTCCAGTGCTCTCCATTCCTCTCCCGAAGTCGTGGTCAAAGCCCCCGGCGGGCGCTAGCAAGTCCGCGGCCACTCAAAGCCACGCCGGGCGATGTAGGGCCCTGCCCCGGGTCTTGATGTTGGAGCCCCCGGCGCTAGCAAGTCCGCGGCAATTTAAAGCCGCGCCGGGCGTTGTAAGGCCCCCCTCCAGGTCACTCTCAACCCCGCAATTCTGGCGGGAGAAGTCGCCGTTGCCGGTGCCCCGCAAAGCGGTCTCCCACCGGGGACCCGCGAGCTCCCGGTGTCACCATCCACCGGAGTCGGGTCGCAGCAGCTCGCCGCCGCAGCTCTCCACGTTCCGAAGCTGGCTAGCTCCACGGAGGTAGGTCCGTAGGTCCGCAGCTCCACTGAGGTAGGTCCGCAGCTCCCCAGCTCCACAGGCTCCGTGACTTCAGCCCCCAGGTCGCTCCGGTTCGAGGCCGCTCCACGGCGCTAGGCCCCAACGGCAACGGAGACCCGACAGGGAAAAGGTCGGGTCTCCATGCAGATAAGAGATTTAAACGTTTCCCCCACCCACCCCCCACCCCCCACACATACACATTTAAAAACCCACTACAAACTAAACCCTCAACAGGACCAAAAAAAAAAAAAAACAGACAGACAGACTGCAGAGGCCGCTGCGACGTCCGTCGCGCCGCCCACCAGTGTATTAAAGACAATGTGTATTTACAATACAATACAATTTATTTGTCATCTGAACCTCATAGAGGTTCAAATGAAATGTTGTTTCTAGTCATACACATAAAAAAGGACCCAAGACACAACACAACACAATTTACACAGACATTCATCACAGCGCATCTCCTCCTCACTGTGATGGAAGGCAAACACGTATCTCTCCCCTGCATTCCCCTCTCTCCCCCCCCCCCCCCGATGTATTTACGTTATTGATTAAAATAGTGTGCAGAAAACAGTGGGCCAACCGCAAACGTCCCAACTCTGTAATCCCCACTGCTCCCATGGCACATCCCTGGAGTTCCCATTCCAGAATAGAGGGATTATATCCCAGGCCTGGATTCTGCAGGGTCTCCATGATGTCAGGTGATGTCTGCAGTACCACCACCAGTCCCACTTCACAGGAGAATCATTCGTCTCATCTCTACAGGACGCTGCCCAAACCCGCCCAAAGGTTCATCGGATGGCGTTACCGGGAGAGAGCTGGGGAAGTCAGGCGCGAGGAATGGCCCACAGGCGCGAGGAAGGTGCCCACAGCACCTTTAAGGTAGGCGGAGTCGCCCCACGGGACACAAAGATGGGTGAGGAGAGGGAGGTCAGTTCACATGAAATGCACCAGTACATCGAGCTCGAGGGTGGACCTGATTTGGACTTTGAAAATGGCAATGCCTGTAGGTGTAATATGTGCTAAAAGAATTTCACTGTGCTGTTGCATATTGAACTACTGAACTGTTGACCAAACATCTGTTCCTGTCAGCACTCTCCAACTGATTCATCCTCAACAAACAAGGATTATCCTTTGCTATCTTGCGGACATTCTCTATTATCATAGCTGAAAGATACAATTCTGCATTAAATGGTACTACTTCTGGTCCTGAACTATCCCAGCTGTGGACAGATGATCTCTCCCTACCTTTAAACAACATCTAGCATCTAAAGCAAACTTATTTAGTTATCTTACGGCTGTATGTGATCTGGCCAAGTGCAAATGACTAGCATTTGTTACCAGTGTAATAAAGACAATGTGTATTTACTTGTATTTAAGAAGGAAATGCAGATGCTGGAAAATCGAAGGTACACAAAAAAGCTGGAGAAACTGAGCGGGTGCAGCAGCATCTATGGAGCGAAGGAAATAGGCAACGTTTCGGGCCAAAACCCTTCTTCAGACTGATGGGGGGTGGGGGGGCGGGGAGAAGAAAGGAAAAAGGAGGAGGAGCCCGAAGGCTGGGGGATGGGAGGAGACAGCAGGAGGGCTGATAAAGGGGAGGATACAGCAAGGACTAACAAAATTGGGAGAATTCAATGTTCATGCCCCAGGATGAAGACTCTCCAAGTGGAATATGAGGTGCTGTTCCTCCAATTTCCGGTGTTGCTCGCTCTGGCCATGGAACAGGCCTAGGGCAGAGAGGTCGGATACGGAGTGGGAGGGAGAGTTGGTGCTGAGCCACCGGGAGGTCAGGTTGGTTATTGCGGACCGAGAGGAGGTGTTCGGCGAAACGATCGCCCAACCTCCGCTTGGTCTCACCGATGTAGATCAGCTGACATCTAGAGCAGCGGATGTAATAGATGAGCTTGGAGGAGATGCAGGTAAACCTCTGTCGCATCTGGAACGAATGCTTGGGTCCTTGAATGGAGTCGAGGGGGGAGGTAAAGGGACAAGTGTTGCATCTCTTGCGGTTGCAAGGGAAAGTGCCCGGGGAGGGGTTGTTACGGGAGGGGAGGGAAGAATTGACAAGGGAGTTGCGGAGGGAGCGGTCTTTGCGGAAGGTAGACATGGGGGGAGATGGGAAGATGTGGCGAGTGGTGGTGTCACGTTGGAGGTGGCGAAACTGACGGAGGATTACTTGTTGTATGTGATGGCTGGTGGGGTGAAAGGTGAGGACTAGGGGGACTCTGCCCTTGTTGCGAGTGGGGGGGGGGGGGATGGGGAGAGAGAGCAGTGCTGCGGGGTATGGAAGACACCCTGGTGCGAGCCTCATCTATGGTGGAGGAGGGGAATCCCCGTTCCCTGAAGAATGAGGACATTTCAGATGCCCTGGTGTGGAACGCCTCGTCCTGGGAGCAGATGCGGCGTAGACGGAGGAATTGGGAGTAGGGGATGGAGTCCTTACAGGAAGCAGGGTGGGAAGAAGTTTAGTCCAGATAGCCATGGGAGTCAGTGGGTTTATAGTGGATGTCGGTCAGAAGTATATCACCTGCAATGGAGATAGTGAGGTCAAGGAATGGTAGGGAAGTGTCGGAAATGGTCCAGGTGTATTTGAGTGCCGGATGGAAGTTAGTGGTGAAGTGGATGAAGTCAGTCAGTTGTGTGTGGGTGCAGGAGGTGGCACAAAAGCAGTCGTCGATGTAGCGGAGGTAGAGGACGGGGATGGGGCCCTGGTACGTATTGAACAAGGATTGCTCGTCGTAACCGACAAAGAGGCAGGCATAGCTGGGGCCCGTGTGTGTGCCCATAGCTACGCCTTGTATTTGGAGGAAATGGGACGTGAAGTTATTGAGGGTAAGGACCAGCTCCGCTTGGAGGAGGAGAGTGCCAGTGGCCGGGTATAGGTTGCTTCTCTGGTCGAGGAAGAACCGGAGGGCTTTGAGAACATCCTGGTGGGGGATGGAGGTGTAGAGTGACTGGACGTCCATGGTGAAGATGAGGGGGTGAGGGCCTAGAGAATGGAATGCGTGGAGACGACGGAGAGTGTCTGAGGTGTCTTGAACATAGGTAGGGAGGGATTTAACCAAGGGGGATAGGATGGAGTCAAGGTATGTGGAAATGAGTTTCGTGGGGCACGAACAGGCAGAGAAAATGGTTTTACCGGGACAGTCAGGTTTGTGGAGTTTGGGTATGTGTATTTACTTTATTGATTAAAATAGTGTATGCAGAAATGAGTATTTACTTTATTGATTAAAATGTTGAATACAGAAAACAATGGAAGGGCAATGTTAGATGATCCATTATCAGAACTGGGACTGTAATCAAATGCTGCTCAAACTGCTGAGTGTTTCCAGCATGTATCTCTTTTTCATTCAGATCTTCTGGAATAGCAATATTTTAAAAAAATTTCCATGCCCAAAAAAACGGTTGCGAAAGTCACACGTCATCCTACAGTGCTCAATAGATTTGTGCAACTTTCATATTTCCCCTCACATACCCAATAGTCCCAACTCTTTTGAATAATGAAATGAGAACTGACATGTACAAATCGCATTCTGTGCTGCAAATCTGAAATCCTCAAAGTATCCTTTCCTTTTACTATCATCCTGGGAGCACTGTCCCTCGGCCTACTCAAAATAAATGTTCACGCATGTTGTACATCCGTCAAAGAGAATGCCTACAAGTCCTTTGTCAAGCGCAAATTGGTGTATTGTGGAGCCGTATTGATTCCTTTCAACAACTGCACCATCACCCTGGAGAAAGTACAACGCCGAGCAGCCCGCTTTGTATGTAATGACTAATCAAGCATGAATCAAGCATGAATAATATGCTAGGTACACAAAATTGCTGGGGAAACTCAGCGGGTGCAGCAGCATCTATGGAGCGAAGGAAATAATATGCTGACTCCTCTCGGATGGGATACCTAGAGCTCCGCAGAATCTGGCTAAGACTTATTGCAATTTACAAGGAGATTCACAAAATCACGCCATCAAATCTCCCGTCATCCCAGAGCACCAACTGCCATGAAACAAGACAAAATAATGGTCCCTACATCTTCAACTGGCTAAATTTTAATAAACCTTGCTACCAATATTCCCATTACCCAAGGACGATAAGGGAGTTGAATGTTACCACTCAACACACATGCTGCTCCCGATGTTAAGTCATTTAAAAAGGGGATTGAGCAAGTAGATCTCCTCATCTTGTTGAAAAAGACCCACTTTAAAATGTAATCATCACTCTACTCACTCCGACCTGCGCCCGATAACTGATGAACTGTTTGCGCAGTGATCAATTAGACCCAGAACTAGTCTTATCTGTGACCACAGGGCGAAAACAATGTGCAATTCCCCTTACAGAAGGCTCAGAAAGGCCTTTACTCTGGCAGTTGAGGACGTTTATCAGCAAAAATATCTGAAACCGGAAATAACAAGCTGACGGTTTCATTATGAAACAGTTCCCTGAACATTCAGCCATTTAGTAAGTGTATAACAAACTAGGACATTTGCTTTGACTCCACCAGACTGCTCAGCGCATTCAGCACATCAACTGTTAGTTCCAACTTTATACAAGTCTGTGTGATTTGCAGCATCTACACAAACACATCCAATGACAAAACACAGCAGCTGTTGCTCAACATGACTTTTCTGCTTCAAACTATCACTGGGACACATTTACTCACAACAATAAATTCAATATGTTGCAGACAGACAAGAACAAATCACATTCAATGGGGAATTTAACCCAAGTCTCTCCCCAAGATTAGAGCCGTCCTCTGGGGAGCGGCGGACAAAATACTCACCGATGGATGGATGGATGTCAATCTGCTGTCCTCGCTCCCCGGCCCTGAGTCTACCCGCCCGCTCAGACACCGCGGTGGGCCCCGCACCCCACAGCCGCCTGGACAGTGGATTCCCTCTCCTCTCCTCTCCTCGCTCCCCCAGCCCGTGGACTCCCTCTCTTCTCTTCTCTCTTCCCCCGCCGCTGCAACAGGTCGGTCGGCAGGAAGGAAGCGACGCCCATCCGGTGACTTGCCAGCCTGTGCACATGCACACTGCATCATCATGGCAGGAAGGAAATTAAACAAACCCACAGATGCTGCAGGTCTAAACTCAAACCAACAGATGCTGCAGGTCTAAACTCAAACTCACGGATGCTGCAGGTCTAATATCAAACCCACAGATGCTGCAGGTCTAATATCAAACCCACAGATGCTGCAGGTCTAATATCAAACCCACAGATGCTGCAGGTCTAAACTCAAACCCACAGATGCTGCAGGTCTAAACTCAAACTCACAGATGCTGCAGGTCTAAACTCAAACTCACAGATGCTGCAGGTTTGAAATCAAACCGGAAAACACAACCTCAAGTTCCCAAGAAGGAACTGCGGAACTGCGGATGCTGGAAAATCGAAGGAACACAAAAATGCTGGAGAAACGTGTACACACATGAGATGTGTACCTTCGATTTTCCAGCATCCGCAGTTCCTTCCAACACTCAATCCTCACCCTCCTGAACCCTCTCCTCACCCTCCACACCCAATCCCGACCCTACTGAACCCTCTCTTCACCATCCACACCCCATCCTCACTCACCAGAACCCTCACTTCACCCTCCACACCCAATCCCCACCTTACTGAACCCTCTCTGCGTCCTCCACATCCCACCCTCTCCCAAACCCTGTGCACTCTCCACATCCCTTCCGAACCCTCTCTGCACCCTCTCCCCTCTCTTCCAAACCCTCTCTGCACCCTACAAACCCCATCCCCATCCTCACGAACCCACTCTGCACCCTCCATGCCCCATCAAATAGTGAAAGGCTTGATGCAATATTATTCCTTAATAATGTTAATAAATGTTATCTAACACTCTTGGTGCTGCGGTAGCAAGGCACCATGTTCATTGTATAATCGTACAAAAACATTCACAGAATACAGCATTGCTGCTTCATTGTCTGCTGGCGAGGATGGCCTCACATTTCCCACAGTCACCCCATCTGGCACCATGCTGTCACCCACACACCCTGTCCCCACCCTGCCGAGCCCTCTCGACACCCTCCACACCCCATCCTCACCCTCCTGAACCCTCTCTTCCCCATCTGAACCCTCTCTTCACCCTCCACACCCCATCCTCACCCTCCACACCCCATCCTCACCCTCCTGAACCCTCTCTTCACCCTCCAGACCCCATCCTCACCCTCCTGAACCCTCTCTTCACCCTCCACACCCCATCCTCACCCTCCACACCCCATCCTCACCCTCCTGAACCCTCTCTTCACCCTCCACACCCCATCCTCACCCTCCACACCCCATCCTCACCCTCCTGAACCCTCCACGCCAGTAGTTAAGATGGCCGCCTAGAGCCTCACCCCCATTGACTTCAATGGGAGACTGCCAGTAGTTAAGATGGCCGCCTATGGCTTCACTCACATTGACTTCAATGGGAGACTGCCAGTAGCTAAGATGGCCGCCTATGGCTTCACTCCCATTGACTTCAATGGAGCCGGTGCCCACTGGGGAGCGGCGGACAAAATACTCACCGATGGATGGATGGATGGAAGTCAATCTGCTGTCCCCGCTCCCCACAGCGGCCCCGAGTCTCCCCGCCCGCCCGGCGTCAGCTTCCTCCACCCCCACCCACACCTGTCAATGTCCGTGACCCGCTCGCTCCTGCTGTAGTCGACCATTGGCCGCTCCCGCTCCCGCTCCCGCTCCCGCTCCCGCTCCCGGGCCGAACAACTGTCGACAGTTTAATTCGGTCCCAACGCGCTCGCGCTCCCGGTTTGAATGTGTCGTCTGTCTGTCTGTCGTCACCAACGGCCGCTCCCGGCCCCGGTCAACGGCGCGAGCGGGCGGGCGATGGGAGCGAGTGAGCGAGGCCCAGTGACGTCAACACGCAACGTTCCAGAACATTCCCGGCCCGGACCAACTGTCGGCGCCCGCCCGCCCGCCCGCTCACGCGCCTGCGCGTTATTTACCCGCCCGATCCACCTTCCCTCAACCGTCGCCGTCGCGCGTTGTTTCCCGCCGGGCAGAAGCCTCCAGAACATTCTCCACCAACGGCCGCTCGTTTCATTCATTCATTCATTCATTCATTCATTCATTCATTCATTCATTCATTCATTCATTCATTCATTCATTCATTCATTCATTCATTCATTCATTCACTCACTCACTTCTCCACATCCACCTTCACTTTCATCCCTCTCTTCCCCCATCTTCCTCCCCCCTCTCTCTCTTCCTCACCCTTCCCTCTTTCCCCCTCTTCCTTCCCCTCTCTCTCTTTCCCCATCTTCCCTCTGTGCGAGAAGGGTTAATAGGGATGGTTGATTTATACTAGAACTCTGAAAATTATAACTTAGAAAGAAATAAGGTGTCAGCAGAAGCCAGACTGCTGGTCGAAGAAAGTAACAATATACAGGACAGAGGGAACTTCTAGATAAAGAAGTAACAGATAAATACTCCAGCAGAAGCCTTTGACGTCAGGAGATGTTCCGAGACGTTTCTGGACGTTCTCGTGGGAATGTGGGCTTTATGTTATGATTGGACGAAGCTCGATGGGGAGACATGAGGTGGTGACCATAGTGAAGAAAGGTATAAAAGACAGATACAACCTCCATTTTTGTGTGTCTCTAGAGGATGATAGAGGAGGGACAACCCTTTTCTGCGCAGAAATGTAATAAAGGAAAACTTGTTTCTTTGATTTTGTCTCTGAAGAGTTTGTGATTGATTTTGAATCTCACAGATGGGGGCTCGTCCGGGATCCCTCTTCCTTCCCCCCTCTCTCTCTTCCCCCATCTTCCCTCTTTCCCCTCTTCCTTCCCCTCTCTCTCTTCCCTCTTTCCCCCTCTTCCTTCCCCCTCTCTCTCTCTTCCCCCACCTTCTCTCTTTCCCCCTCTTCCTTCCCCCTCTCTCTCTTCCCCCTCTCTCTCTTCCCCCTCTTCCTTCCCCCATCTTCCCTCTTTCCCCTCTTCCTTCCCCTCTCTCTCTTCCCCCACCTTCCCTCTTTCCCCCTCTTCCTTCCCCCTCTCTCTCTCTTCCCCCATCTTCCCTCTCTTCCCCCTCTTCCTTCCCCTCTCTCTCTTCCCCATCTTCCCTCTTCCTTCGCCTCTCTCTCTTCCCCCATCTTCCCTCTTCCCCCATCTTCCCTCTTTCCCCCTCTCTCTCTTCCCCCATCTTCCCTCTTTCCCCCTCTTCCTTCCCCTCTCTCTTCCCCCATCTTCCCTCTTACCCCCTCTTCCTTCCCCCTCTCTCTCTTCCTCCATCTTCCCTCTTTCCCCCTCTTCCTTCTCCCTCTGTCTCTTCCCCCATCTTCCCTCTGTCCCCCTCTTCCTTCCCCTCTCTCTCTTCCTCACTCTTCTCCTCCTTCACTCTCTCTCTGTTCCCTCCATTCTCCTTCTCCCCTCCCTCTCCCCCCCCCTCCTCCACTCCGCCCTCTTATCCTCCTCTCCTTCCCTCTCTCTCTTCCCCCTCTCCTCCTTCCCTCTCTCCTCTTCTCCCCTCTCTTCTCGTCATTCCCTCTCTTTCTTCCTCCCTCTTCTCCTTCCCCTCTCTCTTCCTCACTCTCCTCCTCTCTCCCCCCTCCTTCTTCCCTCTTTCCACCCCTCGTCCCTCTCTCCTCTGCTCCTCCTTCCCCCACCCTCTCTCCTCTGCTTCCCTCTCATCCTACCCCCTATTTTCCTCACTCTTCTCTCTCCCCCCCTCCTTCTTCCCTCTTTCCACCCCTCTTCCCTCTCCTCTGCTCCCCTCTCATCCTTCCTCCTCTCTCTCTTTCCCTTCTCCTCCTTCCCCCACTCTCTCTTCATTCCTCTTCTCCTTCCCCCCTCTCTCTTCCTCACTCTCTCTCTGTTCCCTCCATCCTCCTCCTTCCCTCTCTCCTCTCCCCTTCTTCTTCTCCTTCTTCCCTCTCTCTCCCTTCCCTCTTTCCACCCCTCTCCCCTTTCCTCCTTCCCTCTATCACTCCTTCCCCCCTCTCCTCTCTTCCTTCACTCTTTTTCCCCTCCTCCTTCTTCCCTCTTCCCTCTCCTCTGCTCCCCTCTCATCCTTCCTCCTCTCTCTCTTTCCCTTCTCCTCCTTCCCCCACTCTCTCTTCTCCTTCCCCCTCTCTCTTCCTCACTCTCTCTCTGTTCCCTCCATCCTCCTCCTTCCCTCTCTCCTCTCCCCTTCTTCCCTCTCTCTCTTCCCTCTTTCCACCCCTCTCCACTTTCCTCCTTCCCTCTATCACTCCTTCCCCCCTCTCCTCTCTTCCTTCACTCTTTCCTCCTTCCCTTTTCCCCCACTCTTTTCTCCTTCCCCCTCTCACTCTCTTCCCTCCATCTTCCTTCTTTCCCCGTCTTCCTTTCCCCTCTCTCTCTCTTCCTTCCCTCTCCCTTCTCCTCCCCTCTTCCTTCGCTCTCCCTTCTCCTCCCCTCTTCCTTCCCTCTCTCCCTCCCCCCTGCTTCTTCCTCTCCTCCCCTCTCTCCCTTATCTCTCTCCCCCTTCAACACGATGCTGCATTTCTGCCGATTTTTAGTTTTCATTTGACACGTTTGTTTTGAAAATCTTTTTATTTTGGATTTCATTCATTATTTCGATTTAAACCATTTTTTAAGCCGACTATCGATACAAACACTGGGTTTTTCAGACTTTTTGTTTGTTTTGAAAATCGTTATTTTTCGATTACATTTATTATAAAAACACTGGGTTTTTTGTTGCTGTTTTGAAAATCTTTTTATTCTTCGATTTCATTCATTATTTCGATTTCAAGTTCAAGTGTTCAAGTGAGTTTATTGTCATGTGCCCCTGTATAGGACAATGACATTCTTGCTTTGCTTAAGCACACAGAAAATAGTAGGCATTTACTACAAAACAGATAAATGTGTCCATATACCATGATATAAATATATACACACATGAATAAATAAACTGATAGTGCAAATAACAGAAAGTGGTTATTAATAATCAGAGTTTTGTCCGAGCCAGGTTTAATAGCCTGATGGCTGAGGGGAAGTAACTATTCCTGAACCTGGTTGTTGCATTTAAACCACTTATAAGCCATCTATCTATAAAAACACTGGGCTTTCTGCCCTTTTTTTGCTTTTTGTTTTGAAAATCTTTTTATTTTCCGATCACATTCACTATCTATAAAAAAACACTGTTTTTCTTGTTGCTGTTTTGAAAATCTTTATTTTTCGATTACATTCATTATTTCGATTTAAACCATTTTTTTAAGTCGACTATAAAAACTGGGGGTTTCTGACTTGCTTTTTGTTTTGAAAACCCTTTTTATTTTTCGATCACATTCATTATTTCGATTTAAACCATTTTCTAAAAGGCCAATGTTTTTTTTCCAAAACGTGGACGATTTTTTCAATATTTATTTATATTTGAATAATCTTTTATGAAAAGCTGATTGCATAACCGTTTTAAAAAAGTCGCGGTGATTTAGAGCGTTAAGAAATTGCTTTTCTTACATTTACATTAATTGTTTCATTTACATTTAGAATTTGCTCCTATATTGACCTTGTGAATTTGGAGCAGACAGCAAAGGCTGAAGGGCCTGTCCCACTAGCGCGACTTTTAGAAACATAGAAAAATAGGTGCAGGACGAGGCCATTCGGCCCTTTGAGCCAGCACCATTCGCCATTCAATGTGATCATGGCTGATCGTCCCCAATCAATAACCCGTGCCTACCTTCTCCCCACATCCCTTGACTCCACTAGCCCCTAGAGCTCTATCTAACTCTCTCTTAAATCCATCCAGTAACTTGGCCTCCACTGCCCGCTGTGGCAGGGAATTCCACAAATTCACAACTCTCTGGACGGAAAAGTTTCTCCTCATCTCAGTCCCAAATGGCCACAGATTCACAACTCTCTGGGTGAAAAAGTTTTTCCTCACCTCAGTCTTAAATGACCTCCCCTTTATTCTAAGACTGTGTGGCCCCTGGTTCTGGACTCGCCCAACATTGGAAACATGTTTCCTGCATCAAGCTTGACCAGTCCTTTTATAATGTTATATGTTTCTATATGATCTCTCCCCTCATCCTTCTAAACTTCAGCGACTGTCTTCGCCCTTCATGCTCGAGGGCACTCGCCTGGAAAACCTCGCCGCCGATCCGCATACTCGTGACTTTGAGGATAGATCGTAGCGGGGATATAAAACGGAAAAGTCAACAACGGCAACGTTTAAAAAAGAAGACAGGGCAGTGGGGGGTTTAAAAATCAAAAATAAGCAATAAGTAAATACATTTTGTAAAAATTAATTGTTTAATGTAAAAGTGCTCTCCTTTCTATTTTCTTTTTCAAACGTGGACATAATTTTCAATATTTATTTATATTTGAATAATCCTTTTTAACAAGATGATTACATAACTGTTTAAAAACGTCGCGCTGATTTAGACTGAAATTGCTTTTCTTACATATACGTTAATTGTTTAATGTAACTTACATTTTGAATTTGCTCCTATAGGGAGGTTTCACGGCAGTCGGGTCAGGACCCATGACCCGTACTGTTGCTACGCTACTCCAAGTGGAGTACAAGCCATGAACTGCAGGTAGGCACTCACCAGTGTTTCCAGCGTAGCGGGCCCGTTAAAACCCGCCGAAATGGTCAATTTTTGCGCTGTAAATAATTATGGAAATCGGGATAAGCTTGAGAGGCATTTAGCCTACTTCAGAATTCCAAAAGCGAGGAGAAATGACGGTCGACAGAAGCGAGAGCTGAAGGGACAACACCAGCCCGAGTGCTTGGCGAACATTGGCCGTTTGCTCACTGCATTTCATCAACAACAAGGCATTATTTTTGTTTTTTATTGATTCCTTTGGCATCTAAAAGTTTCAGAAGTGATAAAATTTTACAACCAGATTTATCACTTCTGAGAGTTTTTAGATGCCAAAGGAATCAAGAAAAAACACAAATAATGCCTTACTGTTGATGAAATGCAGTGAGCAAACGCGATATTTCCCAATATTTACAATTCCGATATCTGCACGGCCAATGTTCGCCAAGCACTTTAGCTGTTGTTGGCCGTTCAGCTCTCGTTTCTCTTTACCTTCATTTTGCTTCACGTTTGGAATTCTGAAGTTGGGTACATGTCTCTTACGCTTACCCCGACTTCCACAATCAAGTCTGCAATTTATCCCATCAGATAAAGCATAACATGAAGTTTAATTTGACACCTAATTCACTTTCATATCTTCAGTATTAAAAAAGTGATGGCCATTTTCATACTCGGAAATTAGCATCTTGTTCCCTATTACTTTTCCATTGACTTAACTCAAAAGCCGTGATCGAGCCCATAACTTTCTTAAAAATTAAGAGAACTGAATGAAAATTGCAGTTTTATACATTGAAGCATTCTGAAACAAATATGAAACAATCTCACTTGGATGAACTGAAATTAAAGGATATAATTAGTCAGTCATCTAATTGCAGCTAATTACAAAATTCAATTACTAGATCTAAACATCTATCCATTTCTTAAGAAAAGGTCAACATTTTTAAATAGTGTCCAATTAATTGCCATTTAAATCATCTTGCGAGTGGGTTTTTGTGGAATGCGATTGATTGGTACGTTGCGGTTGCGGTGAATTTGAACCCCATATCGGCAGGAAAAACACTGCCAGTTCGTATGGGGCCCAAATCACATTTTCGCAACGTGAAATTTTGATTAAAGGCATCCTAAGAAGCAAGTTTATATGTTAAATAGATGACTTACCTTGCTTTGTCCCGTACGTGAGATCCGTCCCGTTGACAGCGTTAGAAGACGATTTTTATTTTACTCCAGCGCTGAAATTGTCCCGCGGTTTTTAAAAAAGGTGCGAGAATAAGTCGCGTTTTATGTCACAACGGTGTATTCTGTTCAAAAGTGTCGACATTGTGTCCATCCAGTATCAAGAAGAGAATGCACCCGTGGGATTGAACAGTGGGGGAGGGACAATTGTTGTGAGTTAGCGCATTGTTTAGATGCCGCAGGGAGTAAGTTACAGCAACAGCCTGGGGACCATTGTCAGGGCAAGTCGAGGATCACAGCCGGGTCTCCCTCTGTGCAGTGTGCAGGTAGATCCGGCTCGTGGCCTGACAGCAACCCGCTGATCGGAGCGCCTCATCTCCATCATCTGGTCTGCTTTTTAGCAGAGTGGGGTGGTGACACTTATCCGTGGTGGAAAACAGACAACCCTTGATTATTCCATTATTTTGATTCATCACAGCTCCTCGAATTCCTTCGATGACGGAGCTCCTGGGAAGGTGTGATGATTCGCAGCTGCAGGAATTGACAAATCATTACCGCAAGAGGCTGGAAATGGCGACACAGGAGGCGGTGGAGAATGTCGTCTTCGTTCTAGCATACGAGAGATATTTCAGTGAGCAAGAGTACAAGGTAGGGAGAGGAATGGATGAGTGGGTAACTTCAGCCGATACTCAAATGTTTTCATGGACAAATATTGTGGGTTGAAGTGTCCATTCTTGTGCTGTACTGCTCGTGATGAGTCGAGTCGTACGCACGTCAAGGTACAACACGTTTATTAAAGTCCACTCACTCACAGCATTCATCTGCACGGTGTTACATTAACTAGCAGCTACTCAGACTAATGACCAACATAATATGACATAGTGTCCAAGCAAAGATACTGTAAACATAGTAAACACAAATTGTTCCCCCGCAACACGGATTACACTGCGACAGACAGTTGGGTCGGGCTTACTGAAATGGCGGAAGTTATGTTCCGTTGCGTACTACACGTCAGTCCATTGGATGATGCAGGAGTGGTCTATCTAGCTAATTGCTCGCTAATTACTTAAGCAGACTTCTGATAATATAAACCGCATAGTAGGCGGAGCATCGACTAACAAGCACTGCATAGAAACATAGACAATAGGTGCAGGAGTAGAGGCCATTCGGCCCTTCGACCATTCAATATGATCATGGCTGATCATCCAACTCAGTATCCCATACCTGCCTTCCCTCCATACTCCCTGATCCCTTTAGCCACAAGGGCCACATTTAACTCCCTCTTAAATATAGCCAATGAACTGTGGCCTCAACTACCTTCTGTGGCAGAGAATTCCACAGATTCACCACTCTCTGTGTGAAAAATGATTTTCTCATCTCGGTCCTAAAATACTTTCCTCTTATCCTTAAACTGTGTGACCCCTTGTTCTGGACTTCCCCAACATCGGGAATAATCTTCCTGCATCTAGCCTGTCCAACCTCTTAAGAATTTTGTATGTTTCTATAAGATCCCCCCTCAATCTTCTAAATTCTAGCGAGTACAAGCCGAGTCTATCCAGTCTTTCTTCATATGAAAGTCCTGACATCCCAGGAATCAGTCTGGTGAACCTTCTCTGTACTCCCTCTATGGTAAGATTGTCTTTCCGACAATTGGTTAGTAAGAAGTAAGCAATCTACACTTCTCTCTATAATTACAGCGCAGTCACAAAGAATATCCCATACAGTGGTGGTGAGTTTGTCAAGCACGCCATTATATTCACATGTAATACACTGACACACCCCAAAGTGTTTCAATGATTCACATCATTAGGTAATTTTCAAAAAAACTCGCAACAAAATAGGCATATGCGCATTTTACATTTTTGGCATAATTAATAGGTGATCAACGTCTCTTTGTAGTCTTTGAATTGAATTGAATTGAATCCTTTATTTGTCATTCAGACCTTTCGGTCTGAACGAAATGCTGTTGCCTGCAGCCATACATGTAATAATAACAAAACACAATAAACACAAATTAACATCCACCACAGTGAGTTCACCAAACACCTCCTCACTGTGATGGAGGCAAAAGTCTTAGAGTTACTGTCTCTTCCCTCCTCTTCTCCCTCTGTGCCGAGGCGATACCCCACCGGGCGATGGTAAGTCAGTCCCGCGGTTCAAGGTCCGCGGCCCGGGGGGGGTGGTCGAAGCTGCCCGCAGCTGTTGCAACGGGTGCTCCGGAAAACAGGCACCAGCCTGTGACCTGCGAGCTCCCGACATTGTCCTCCATTGGCCCGCGGCCGAGCCCCGGATCCAGGTCGCCGCCGCCAGAACGCCGTCTCAGCCGCCGTAGCACCGTCTCCGCTCCGCACCGGGCCGCCCACAAGGCAGCGTCTCAGCCCCGCACCGGGCTGCCCCCACGAGAGCACCTTCCAGCCGGGAGCCGGTCCGCTCACACGGCAGCGTCTCAGCCCCGCACCGGGCTGCTCACACGGGAGCGCCTTCCAGCCGGTAGCCGTGCCGGCCGCACAGGAGTGTCTCAGCTCCGCACCGTCCGCCCTCACCGGAGCGCCGAGTCGTGCCGCTACCCGGACGTCGCCACAGCTCGAAGACGGCCAGCCTCGCGTTGGTGAGTCCTGGCTGGCTCTACCTCCGGACCCTCGAGGTCGGTCGCAGGTTGGAGGCCGCCAGCTCCGCCATTAGGCCTCAGCGCAGACGGGGGAAGAGAAGGGGGATACGACAAAAAGTCGCATTCCCCCGAAGGGAGAGACAGAAATCTCTGTTACAGCCTCCCCCCACACACATAACACCACCTAATAACCAAAAAAATTACTAAACTAGACAAAAAAAAAACAACATAAAAAGTAAAAACAGACAGACTGCAGGCGAGCCGCAGCTGTATCACAGCGCCGCCACTTCCGGTCCTTGCTTTCCACCAGGTAGACAAAAATGCTGGAGAAACTCAAGTTCAAGTGAGTTTATTGTCATGTGTCCCTGATAGGACAATGAAATTCTTGCTTTGCTTCAGCACAACAGAACATAGTAGGCATTGACCACAAAACAGATCAGCGTGTCCATATCTATATTACTAAATCTCTGTTCTTGACCGCTTTTGGCCTTCTGTGCTGCGATTTCCGAGAGAACGCCGCCAACTACGGCCGTCATTTTTGGCCACCTCGCTCAAAGCCCCCCTCCGCCGCATGGGTGCCGAGAATTTTTCCCGTCGATGAAAAATGACAGAGATATTAATATTTTTACAAAATTCCCCATTCTCTCTGCTGCCCCCGCTGGCGGCAGGGGAGTGAGAGACTATAACACCCGGAAGCGTCCCGCTTCAATTACTTTCTTCCCGACCACGAAGTGAAAGGGTCACGGTCAGGGAATTTGCCTCCTTCTTCACCGACAAAATTCAGAAAATTAGGCAAGCAGTCAGTGCCTCCACATCAGGTGCAGGACATGTGGTGTCCATGTGTCCACTTATAATCAATTCTAATACCATGACACAATTTTATGTTATCTATCTATCTATCCATCCATCCATCCATCCATCCATCCATCCATCCATCCATCCATCCATCCATCCATCCATCCATCCATCCATCCATCCATCCATCCATCCATCCATCCATCCATCCATCCATCCATCCATCCATCCATCCATCCATCCATCCATCCATCCATCCATCCATCCATCCATCCATCCATCCATCCATCCATCCATCCATCCATCCATCCATCCATCCATCCATCCATCCATCCATCTATCTATCTATCTATCTATCTATCTATCTATCTGCTCCCTTTCTGCCTTTTGATTCGTGCCCGATACTCGCAGATGTCCAATCGGAATGGCCGATGCTCGCAGATGTCCAATCGGAATGGATCCATTTGCATGTACGGCTGCCGGCTGCATTTCTTCCTTTGATTCAATGCCACGCCGAATCCAGACGCACAATCGCCGAGATCTTTTCCATTTCGGTAGAGATTTAGCTTTTCTTTCTAAGTATCCGCTCCTCATTACATTTCGTCGTGTTTAAGTACACGTTTTTAATCAAATCCTTCTCCCCCCCACCCCCCAGTATTTCAAAAATAAACTGGCTTCTCACCCATAGAAGCAGCCATTTCGGTAGACATTTCACTTTCCATTCCAACTATCCACACCTCATTACATTTCGTTATGTTTATGTCCATATTTTTCATTAAAACTTCCCCCCACCCCCCCCCCCCCCCCCACTCACTCATTTTGTCGCCTCCTCCCATAACGGCTGCTGGCGCCCGCATTTCAACCTAAAGAGACGCCATTTAAAAACGGCCTTTCGGGAACGGCTTTACTTCGACGACCACGTCTCCCGTGGGGGCTACAGGTAGGAAACGGCTGCGTTGGGGGAGCAGACGGGTCTGCCATTGGTCTAGTTAACCATAAAACCTTGGAGGACATTATACAACATTTGAAATCCTCCTCCTGCTGCCTCGATATTCTACCAACAGGCCTTTTTAAAGGTGCATCAAACTGCATGACCTCAGACATTCTACAGATTGTAAACACGTCCCTTCTCTCAGGTGTCTTCCCACAGGCCCTGAAAACTGCTGTCATCAAGCCTCTCTTAAAAAAGAACAACTTACACACTTCACTACTGAACAATTATAGACCAATATCAAACCTCACATTTCTCAGTAAAATCATTAAAAAATGCTGTTTTTAAGCAGCTGAACAATTTCATGTTAATGGACAGCTGTTTTGATGTCTTCCAGTCAGGATTTAGACCAAACCACAGCACCGAGACGGCTCTTGTTAAGGTCTTCAATGACATTCACTTAAACACAGACAATGGCAAGATTTCAGTCTTAGTGTTACTAGATCTCAGTGCTGCATTCGACACGGTCGATCACAACATATTGCTAGACCGTCTGGAAAACTGGGTGGGACTTTCGGGCACAGCATTAAAATGGTTTGAATCCTACTTGAAGGACAGGGACTACTTTGTGTCTATAGGTAATTACACATCTGAGCGTGCAAACATTACATGTGCAGTCCCCCTCTTCTGTTTAACATCTACATGCGTCCACTGGCTCAGATCATGAAAAACATCAAAATATGTTACCATAGTTACGCAGACGACACACAAATCTATATAACAATATCACCAGGAGACTATAGTCCAATACAAGCACTGAGTAGATGCATTGAGCAAATCAACGATTGGATGAACCAGAATTTTCTCCAATTAAACAAAGAAAAAACTGAAATAATCGTTTTTGTAGCCAAGGAAGAACGATTAAAAGTTAGCACCCAGCTTCAAATGGTAATGCTAAAAACAACAAACCAAGCCAGAAACTTAGGAGTAGTCATGGACTCAGACCTGAACTTCAACAGCCACATAAAAACAGTCACAAAGTCAGCCTACTATCACCTAAAGAATATATCAAGGATTAAAGGACTTATGTCTCAGCAGGATTTGGAAAAACATGTCCATGCATTTACCTTCAGCAGGCTCGACTACTGTAACAGTGTCTTTACAGGTCTCCCTAAAAAGTCGATCAGACAGCTGCAGTTAATTCAGAACGCTGCTGCTCGAGTCCTCACTAAGACCAAAAAAGTAGATCACATTACTCCAGGTCGGGTCGAGGCCTTGCGGTTAACGGACGTTGACATGTGTGTGTGTGAAGGGGTGTGTGTGTGTGTGTGTGCAGGGGTGTGTGTGTAGGGGTGTGTGTGTAGGGGTGTGTGTGTGTAGGGGTGTGTGTGTGTGTGTGTGTGTGTAGGGGTGTGGGTGTGTGTGTAGGGGTGTGTGTACGTGTGGGTGTGTGTGTGTGTGGGTGTGTGTGTGTAGGTATGTGTAGTGGTGTGTGTGTGTGTAATAATAATAATAATACATTTTATTTATGGGCGCCTTTCAAGAGTCTCAAGGACACCTTACAAAAATTTAGCAGGTAGAGGAAACACATGTAAGTGGAATGAAATAAATAGTAGAGACATTACTCCAGTTCGGGTCAAGTCGGGTCGAGGCCTTGCGGTTAACGGACGTTGACATGTGTGTGTGTGTGTGTAGGGGTGTGTGTGTGTGTGTAGGGGTGTGTGTGTGTGTGTAGGGGTGTGTGTGTGTGTGTAGGGGTGTGTGTGTGTGTAGGGGTGTGTGTGTAGGGGTGTGTGTGTGTGTAGGGGTGTGTGTGTGTAGGGGTGTGTGTGTGTAGGGGTGTGTGTGTAGGGGTGTGTGTGTAGGGGTGTGTGCACGTGTGGGTGTGTGTGTAGGGGTGTGTGTGTAGGGGTGTGTGTGTGTAGGGGTGTGTGTGTGTGTGTGTGTGTGTGTGTGTGTGGGGGTGTGTGTGTGTGTAAGGGTGTGTGTGTGTAGGGGTGTGTGCGTAGGGGTGTGTGTGTGTGTAGGGGTGTGTGTGTGTAGGTGTGTGTGTGTGTGTAGGGGTGTGTGTGTGTGTTGGGGTGTGTGTGTGTGTGTAGGGGTGTGTGT
>NW_022630132.1:196606-214106 GCF_010909765.2 Amblyraja radiata | reverse complement strand
CAGGAGGTCCGGGGGGCCCGGGACAGCGCGTCAGCCACATGCATCTCGGTGCCCCTCTTATACACGATTTTAAAGTCAAAGCGCTGTAGCTGCAGCATCATCCGCTGTAGCCTGGCAGGAGCGCAGTGTATAGGATTGTTGAGTATCGTCACCAGTGGCTGGTGATCCGTCTCAACGGTGAACCTGGTGCCAAATAGGAAGTCCTTAAACTTTGAACACGCAAACACCACCGCCAGCAGCTCCTTCTCTATCTGCGCATAGCGCTGCTCTGTGTCCGTCATTGTCCTGGAGGCATAAGAGATAGGCAGCAGCGAGTCACCATCACGGGGCTGCAGGCAGGCAGCACCCAGTCCAAAACGAGAAGCGTCGCAAGTGACCACGACCGGACGCAGTAGATCAAAGAACTTCAGAGTAGGTGTGTTGATCAGCTTCGTCTTTAGCAGGTCAAACGCCTGCTGGTGGTGTGGAAACCATGACCAAGCAATGTCCTTTTTAGTGAGTTGTCTCAGGGGTGCGCTCAACTCGCTGAGGTCAGGGATAAACTTGCCCAGGTAGTTGACCATGCCCAGGAAGCGCTGTAGACTGATAACATCTGTCGGGGCGGGCAGCTCTGAGATGGCGCTGGTCTTTTGCGGGTCCGGCTTCAACCCCTGGGCCGTGAAAATGTGGCCAACATATGTGACCTCAGGCACCCGGAACTTGCACTTTGACCGATTAAGCTTCAAATTTATCTGCCGAGCTCGATCCAAAATCCGTCGGAGGTTGCGGTCATGTTCGGCCACATCCCTCCCATAGACCAGAATGTCGTCTACAATGATCGCGCAGGGCAGACCTGCAAACAATTGTTCCATTGAACGCTGAAATACCTCGCTGGCGGAGTTGATGCCGAACGGCATCCGCAAAAACTTAAACCTGCCGAAGGGCGTGCTGAACGTGGTCAGGTCCGTGGAGCGTTTGTCCAGGGGTATCTGCCAAAACGAACTTCTTGCATCGAGGACGGAGAACACTGTGGCTTGTCCCACCTGGGCGGCAACATCTTCGACAGTCCTCATGGGGTAGTGGGGCCGTTTAATCGCCATATTCATGTCCTTGGGGTTGGTGCATACCCGTATCTCATTTTTTCCTTTCTTCAACGTGGCGACCATGGTGGAGACCCATTCGGTTGGATCGCTGACAGCCTCCAGCACTCCCATGTTGACCATGTCTTTCAGCATGCTCTCCACTTTGCCCTTCATTGCGAACGACACTCTATGGGGTGGACGGATCACAGGCACCACAGATGGGTCAGTCACGATCTTGTACACCAGCGGCAGCTTCCCCAACTTGTCGTCAAACAGGTCGGGGTACTCGGACAGTGGATCCATCACAGCTTGCACCTCGTGGACCGTAGGGTCAAACGACACCAGACCAAGATCCTGACAGGCCTGGTTGCTCAGCAACGTCACGCAGTCACAGTGCAGAATAAAGAAAGACAGGTCCTGGGAAATTTTCTGCAGCACGCAGTGGAAAGTCGCCCTCCCCACAGGTGTTAGTTCCTCTCCCCCATAGGCACGCAAAACAGAGCGATCTGCAATCAGCAGCTCATTATTCCTTATCAGGTGGAACAGCTTTGTTGACATTACGTTCACTTTCGCCCCCGTGTCCAGCTTAGCAGAGAAGGACTTATTGTTTACAGTTATGCTCACAGAAGGATCGGGGAGGCGAGATCGGCTGTGGAGGAGAGTGTAAACACTTACATCTCCCGTGGAATAGCTGTTGTCAGAGCCAGGGGCAGCGTCAACAGAGGACTGAGAATCCATCTCGCTATCAACTTGCAGAAGGTTGTTTAGGAGTTGTCTGGGAGCTGAGGGCACTTTCCCACGGGACCGGCAGGCAGCTGCAAAATGGTTCATTCTCCCGCAGAAATTGCAGGTCTTCCCGAGGGCTGGGCACTGTGACTCCGTGGAGTGCACGTAATTGCAGTTTGGACACTTTTGAGATCGCGGGACCCGGGATGTACGAACAGCGATGAAGCACTCAACAGGTTCATCCGGCTGTTGCTTGCGTGAGAAGAACCTGGCCCGCTCCAGTATACGGTTGGAGGGCAGGTCACATATCTCCGCGAACTTGCGCAAAAGACATACCGGGTCGTCGGCCGATTCAGCTGGCTCGACCGGCTGCTCGTTGTCATCCAGGACTGCTGTTTCCTAGACGAATGCTTGAGCTCTCTTCATTGCGTCGGGACCGGCCAGGTTGAGCAGGAGTGATGCTTTGACCGCGGCTGGGTCGTTCCGGTGCGCAATATTGACGTAGTGAGTGTAGTCCATCACAAAAGTCGACCATCGCTCCGCAATGTCAGCGTCTAAGACAAGGGGAGATGGCTTTCGGCATGAGGATGCCATGTCAAGGGAAACCCAACACTGGGCACTAACGGGGACAAAATAAATTAAAAAAAACGGTAAACGGGAAACGCGAGTTTTAAACTTCTGACGCCATGTAAAGGAGTGATCGCTGACACACTGTAACCTTTACTGAGAGTTTAATATAGCACATGGCACACACGTCCCAGCACTGACTGCATCCAGCCTTCAGGTGTACTGGGACCTAGTGGGGGGAACAAAGGGAGGATACTACAGTTATACTAATATGATGGGGCGTGGTTAGTGGTGATGAGGTAGCTACATTATAGGTTGCATGCATAACCCATCTACAAACATAATCCTCACACAGCCACCGGGTTTGTCCAAAAAGGAGTAGATCCGGTACAGCATATAGAAGACTGCGTCATCCACCCCAATGTTCTCCTGGTATGCAAAGTGGGTCGAGTGCGTGCTGAACTTGTGGTCTCAGGAGACGAATGAGTAGCCTGGGACATACACCATCAGGGCCAGCTGCTTTACCAGGGCGCAACCTCCTCAGCTCAGCTCTCACCTCGTCCGCCGTGATGAACAGTTGAGGAGATGCCGGCATAGGAGGTGCTGCAGCTGTGGTATTGGGGGCGGCTGCCTCGTGGAGGTGATGGTGGGGGAGAGGCTGCACCTGTAGAGGTGGGAAGGGATACCAGATCAAACCTGTTATAGAACAGGTTAAACTCATTGGCTTTGTCCACGTCTCCTGACGGCTGGCTTCTCTTCTCCTTGAAGCCAGTGATGATCTTCATTCCTCTCCACACCTCTTTCAATATAGCAATATAGCAATATAGGAATATGTGGAGACGTGGAATATTACGTTGGGTGACAAGCCCTCCTGAGTGATGCTGGGGCCCAACGGGTCCCACTTAGTCTAGTATCTTACTGTTTTTACTACTACAATAACGAAACTATTAATCAAGCGACTATGTTTGGAAGTTTTATATTTCTCTCACTGTAACTACTACACCAGATTATGTCACTCTGTCATTACTACTCCACAGTGTGTCACTCTGTCATTACTACTCCACAGTGTGTCACTCTATCAGTACTACTTCACAGTGTCTCCTCTTCAGTACTGCCCCACAGTGTGTCACTGCATCAGAACTACTGCACAGGTTATCACTACATCAGTACGACCCCACAGTGCATCACTTCATCAGTACCACGGCGAGGTATCTCATCCCATCATGATTACCCTAAAGTGTGTCACTCCACTAGTGCTACCAAACATGTTATTACTTCAATATTACTACTGCACACTAGTGACACTACATGAGTACCACACCACAACGTGACATTTCAGCAGTTATGCAGCATAGTGTGTCACTCAATCTGTACTACACCACAGTATGTCCCTTCATTAATTCTCCCCCCAGTATTTCTCTCCACCTGTACTGTCCCACAGTGCGTCATTCCACCTGTACTACCACACAATGTTCTACTACATCAGTACTACCATTTGTGTCATTCCAAAAATACTTCCTTTGAATGTCACCCCATCAGTATTTCACCAAAGTGTGTCATTCCATCAGCACTACCCCACTGTTTTTGTGCCTTCAGCAGTACTACCCTCAGTGTGTTATTCCATCAGAACTAGCTCGTGTTACCAATCCATCAGTGTTACCGTACATTGTGTCACTCCATCAGTACCACGCCGAAGATTGTCACTCCATCATGAGTATACTACAGTGCATCACTCCATCAGTGCTGCCATGCATTTGATCTGTTCATCAGTAATACTCCGCAGCGTGTCACTGCATCAGTACTTCACCACAGTTGATCACTCCATCAGGACTAATCCACAGTGTGTCACTCCATCAGAGCTACCACGAATTGTGTCAGTCCATCAGTGAAGCTCTCCAGTATGTCACTACATCTGTACTTCCAAATATTGTGTCAGTCCATCAGTAATAACCTGAAGTTTGTCACTCCATCAGTACTATCATACAGTGTGCCACTCCATCAGTCCTGTCACACAGTGACAGTCCATCATTACTAGGCCACAGTGTCACCCCGTAAGTTCTATCCCACATGTATGCCACTACATCAGTACTTACACACAGTGCGTCACTCTATCAGTACTACCCCACAGTGCATCACTCCATCTGTACTACTCCACAGAGTGACACTCCATCAATACTAACCCCAATGCATTACTACATCAGTGCTCGCGCACAGTGTGTCAATCCTTCCTCACCACCACACAGTGTGTCACTCCATCAGTATTAGCACAGTGTGCCACTCCATCACTACCTCCACAGTGTCACTCCATCAGTAACTACACAGTGTCTCAATCCATCAGTATCACCACAGCGTGTCGCTCCATCGGAATCAATTCCGTGCGACAATCCATCAATAACACCAAAGTGTGACACCCCATCAGCACTATCCAACTTTTTTGTGACTTAATCAGTACTATCCCACAGTGTGTCACTCCATCAGATCTACTTCATAGAAACATAGACACATACAAAATAGTTGCAGGAGTATGCCATGCGGCCCTTCGAGCCTGCACCTCCATTCAATATGATCATGGCTGATCATCCAAATCAGTATCCTGTACCTGCCTTCTCTCCATACCCCCTGATCCCTTTAGCCACAAGGACCACATCTAACTCCCTCTTAAATATAGCCAATGAACTGGTCTCAACTACCTTCTGTGGCAGATACTTCCAGAGATTCACTACTCTCTGTGTGAAAAATGTTTTCCTCATCTCGGTCCTAAAAGATTTCCCACTTATCCTTAAACCGTGAACCCTTGTTCTGGACTTCCCCAACATCGGAAACAATCTGCCTGCATCTAGCCTTTCAAACCCCTTAATAATGTTATAAGTTTCTATAAGAGCTCCCCTCAATCTTCTAAATTCTAGCGAGTACAAGCCGAGTCTATCCAGTCTCTCTTCATATGAAAGTCCTGCCATCCCAGGATTCAGTCCGGTGAACCTTCTTTGTTCTTCCTCTATGGCAACAATGTCCTTCCACAAATTTGGAGACCAAAACTGTACGTAATACTCCATGTGTGGTCTCACCAAGACCCTGTACAATTGCAGTAGAACCTCCCTGCTCCTATAATCAAATTATTTTGCTATGAATGCTAACATACCATTCGCGTTCTTCACTGGCTGCTGCACCTGCATGCCTACTTTCAAGGACTGGTGTACCATGACACACAGGTCTCGTTGCATCTCCCCTTTTCCTAATCGGCCACCATTAAGATAACAGGCTACTTTCCTGTTTTTGCCACAAAAGTGGATAACCTCACATTTATTCACATTATATTGCATCTGCCATGCATTAGCCCACTCAGCCAGCCGATTCAAGTCACCTTACAGCCTCCTAGCATCCTCCTCACAGATAACACTGCCCGCCAGCTTCGTGTCATCCGCAAACGTGGGGATGTTGCATTCAATTCCCTCGTCCAAATCATTAATATATATATTGTAAATTGCTGTGGTCCCGGCACTGAGCATTGCGGTACCCCCCTAGTCACTGCCTGTCATTGTGAAAAGGGCCCGTTTACACCTACTCTTTGCTTCCTGTCTGCCAGCCAATTCTCTATCCACATCAATACTGAACCCCCAATTCCGTGTGCTTTACGTTTGTATGCTAATCTCTTTTGTGGGACCTTGTCGAAAGCCTTCTGAAAGTCCAGATATAACACATCCACCGGTTCGCCCTTATCCACTCTACTAGTTACATCCTCGAACAATTCTATAAGATTCGTGAGACATGATTTACCTTTCATAAATCCATGCTGACTTTGTCCAATGATTTCACAACTTTCCAAATGTGCTGCTATCCCATCTTTACTAACTGAGTAGCAGTTTATCCACTACCGATGTCAGATGAACTGGTCTGTAATTCCCCGTTTTCTCTCTCCCTCCCTTTTACAAAAGGCGGGTTACATTAGCCACCCTGCAATCCTCAGGAACTACTACAGAGTCTAATGAATGTTGACAATTTGTCACTAATGCATCCATTATTTCTGGGTCTACTTCCTTAAGAACTCTGGGATGCAGCCTATCTGACCCGGGGGATTTATCGGCCTTTAATCCATTCAATTTACCTAACACCACTTCACTCATTTCCTCCAGCTCATTTGACCCCCCGGTCCCCTGCTATTTCCGGCAGATTATTTATATCTTCCTTAGTAAAGATAGAACCAATGTAATTATTCAATTGGTCTGCCATGTCCTTGTTTCCCATGATCAATTCACCTGTTTCTGATTGCAAGGGACCTACATTTGTTTTAACTATTTTTTTTTCTCTTCACATATCTATAAAAAACGTTTGCAGTCAGTTTTTATGTTCCCTACCAGTTTTCTTTCATAATCTATTTACAATTTTCTAATTAAGCCCTTTTCCCTCCTCTGAAATGTTCCTAGTTCTCTGGCAGGCTGCTTTGCTGGCTAATATGTATGCTTCATCTTTTGTTTTGATACTATCCCTGATTTCCCTTGTTATCCGTGGATGCACTGCCTTCCCTGATTTATAATTTTGCCAAACTGGGATGAACAATTGTTGTAGCTCATCCATGCAGTCTTTAAATGCCTTCCATTGCCTACCCATCGTCAACCCTTTAAGAATCAATTGCCAGTCAATCTTGGCCAATTCACGTCTCATACCTTCAAAGTTATCCTTCTTTACGTTCAGGACCCTTGTTTCTGAATTAACAATGTCACTCTCCATCCTAATGAAGATCTCAAACATATTATGGTCACTCGTGCCCAAGGGTCCACGCACAACAAGGCTGCGATCTAACCCTTCCTCGTTACTCAATACCCAGTCTAGAATAGCCTGCTCTCTCGTTGGTTCCTCTACATGTTGGTTTAGAAAACTATCCCGCATACATTCCAAGAAATCCTCTTCCTCAGCACCCTTACCAATTTGATTCACCCAATCTATATGTAGATTGAAGTCACCCATTATAACTGTTTTACCTTTGTTGCACGCATTGTTAATTTTCAGTTTGATGCCATCCCCAACTCCACAAATACTGATAGATGGCCAGTACACAACTCCCACTAGAGTTTTCTGCCTCTTAGTGTTTCGCAGCTCTACGAATATCGATTCCACATCCTCCAAGCTAATGTCCTTCCTTTCTATTGCGTTAATCTCCTCTCCAACCAGCAACACCATCCTCGAATCCCGTCTGTTGCCGCAGAAACCCCTGTCCGTACCTCTCACAATGGCGTTGCCTGACGTTGGCCTATTTGGTTTTGGCTCAACAGGCCTGTTTGCTTCGCAAGCCAGTCACATATTGCCACTCCATCAGTGCTACCCCACAGTGTGTCACTCGATCAGTACCACACCGAAATGTGTCACTCCATCAGGACTACCCTACAGAGTGTCACTGCTTCAGTGCTGACATACATTTGATCACTTTATCAGTAGTACTCCGCAGTGTGTCACTCCATCAGTACTGCCCCACAGTTTATCACACCATCAGCACCACCCCACTGTGTGTCTCTGCCAGTACGACCCCATAGTGTGTCACATCATCATTACTACTCCATTACTACACCGTTTGTTACTCCATCAGGACAACTGCACAGTGTGTCACTCCATCAAGACGACCACGAAGTGTGTAACCACATCAGTACCACCACAGTCACTACATAAGTACCACCACAGTAGAACCTTCCATCAGTACCACCACAGTTCACTCCCCCACATCAGTACCACAGTGTGTCACTCCATCAGTATCACCACAGTGTGTCACTCCATCAGTACCACCACAGTGTGTGCCACCTTCAGTAACACCTCACACAATGTCAGTCCGTCTGTACTACCCACAGTGCGTCAGTCCATTAGTGTAACACAAAATGAGTCACACCATATTTTATCACTTTATCTGTACTACCCCACAGTGTTCAGTCCATCCTTACTGTTCCACAGTGAGTTCCTCCACCACAGTGTGTCACTCCATCAGTACCACCACAGTGCGCCCCTATATCAGTTCCACCACTGTGTGTCCCTCCATCAGTACCACTACAGTGTGTCCCACGATCCGTATCACCAAAATGTTTCTCTCCATCAGTACCACTACAGTATGTCCCTCCATCAGTACCGCCACAGTGTGTCACTCCATCAGTACCACACGAGTGTGCCCCTCCATCAGTACCACCACATATTGTGTCCTTCCATCAGTAGCACCACCGTGTGTCATTCCATCAGTACCACCACAGTGTGTCACTCCATCCTAGCACCATAGTGTGTGTCTCCATCAGTACCACCACAGTAAGTCACTCCATCAGTAACACCACATAGCATGTCATTCCATCAGTACCACCACAGTGTGTCCCTCCATCAGTATCGCCACCGTGTGTCACTACACCTGTACCACCACAGTATGTCACTCCATCAGTACCATCACAGTGTGTCTCTCCATCAGTACCACCCGAGTGAGTCACTCCATCCGTAACACTAGAGTGTGCCACTCCATCAGTACGACTACAGTATGCAACTCCATCAGTACCACCACAGTGTGTTACTCCAGTTGTGCCATCATAGTGTGCCCCTCCATCAGGCCCACCACTGTGTGTCACTCCGTCAGTACCACCACAGTATGTCCCTCCATCAGGACCACCACTGTGTATCACTCCATCATTACCACCACAGTGTGTTACTCCAGTAGTGTCATCACAGTATGTCTCTTCATCTGTACCACCAGAGCGTGGTGCTCCATCAGTACTGCTCCACAGTACACGAGACCTAAAGGGCCAAGCAAAACTACTGGTCTACAGAGCCGCTGTCCTCTTCACCCTGTTTTTATGGAGCCGTCATGGACAACCTACATCATGCACCTGGGAGCCCTGGAACAATACCATCAAGATCCTTACGAAGGATTCTGATCAGCAGGAAGGACAAACTCAACAACATCAGCGTTTTGGAGGAAGCCAACATGACCAGCATCGCTAAAAACAATAATGCAGCACCAACTTCGATGGACTGGCATCCGCATGTCCAACACACTTCTCCCTGAACAAATCTTGAACTGAAATGAAGGAATATCAGCGAGCCCTCGGCGGGCCAAAGAAACGCGTCGAGGACAACATCAAGATCAATTTCAAGAAATTCCACATCACATAGGTATGTTGCAAAGCGTACCTGAAGCGTCGCTGAAAGTCTGTCCCAGCCCGTGTGCGCGATTTTGGCGTCGTTTAGAGGGGGGCGGGTTTAAAACGCGATTTTCTCTAGGCTGTTCAAATCGAGGATGTTCAGCCTAGTTAATTATTAACGAAAATTCATTAGCAGATTCCGTCGCTTGAGCTACTATTAGTGTTAAGAGCGTTATCTAATTGTTATAGTAGTTTAAAAATTAACCTCTAAACCCGCGACGGCCGGCAACCGGCCGGATCTCATACAGGGGACAATAGGAGGTAGGCTGATTATTTTTACATTAAAAAGGGATTCTTAAGATCCCTTTATTCCAAGTTTAATGTTGCGAGAAGCTAATTTTGGGCCCATTATATCCCGCAGTATTTTTCTGGGCATTGGAGGCACAAATCTACCGCAATGTGAACGTTCTAAACCAGCGCGTTCACAGGATCCCACTAGAAAGCTGATTTAAATGGACTTTAATTTACAGCAATTGAACACTAAATTCCTTCCATTTGGCCTATAAATTAATGTAAATTAGATTTAAAAATCATGTTTTATAGTGAATTATTTGTGTATATTATTTGGACACTTAGGCTATTTAAAAATGTTAATCATTTATTAAGAAATGGATAGATGTTTACATCTAGTAATTGAAGTTTGAAATTAGCTACAAGTGGGTAACTAACTAATTATATGCTTTAATTTCAGGTCATCCAAGTAAGATTATTTTATATTTGTTTCAGAATGGTTCAATCTATGATAACTGAAAAATTCATTCAGTTCTCTTATTTTTTAAGAAAGTTATGGGCTTTTGACTGTCCACGATCACAGCTTTTTTGTTATGTACATAGAAAATCAATAGGGAACATGATGCTAATATCCGAGTATGAAAATGGCCATAACCTTTTAAATACTTGAGATATAAAAGTGAATTAGGTGTCAAATTAAACTTATTTTTATGCTCTATCTGATGGGATAAATTGCAGACTTGATTTTTTATATCTCAAAATGTTGTAACATTGCTACATCACATCATGCAACTGGGAGCATATTGCACTGGACAGGCGCTCCTGGAGGAAATCCGTGCAGCAAGGAGCAACACGTCACAAAATGGAACTACGCCGTGTCGCAGAGACCAAGCGACGGCACCGTAAGGAGAGAGAGAAGGGCTCGACGACAACCGACCACCGCCAGTCTACAAGGCCCACGTTGCACAAAGGTGTGTGTACGGATCGTCCAGTACAGACATCTGCACACCCAAAGATAGACGTCTCTTTGGAGAGGAGAGGACAGTCATACTCGTTTCGAATGGCCGCCGATGACCAGCACACAGTTTGTCACTTCATCAGTACCACCACAGTGTGTCACTCACCAGTACCGCCACAGTGTGCCCCTCCATCAGTACCACCACAGTGTGTCACTCCATCAGTACCACATCAGTATGTCACTCCATCAGTACCACTACAATGTGTCCCTCCATCATTACCACCACAGCGTGTCACTCCATCAGTAACACCACAGTGCGTCACTCCATCAGTATCACCACAGTTTGTCACTGCGTCAGTACTGCCCCATTTTTATCCCTCCATCAGTAATATCCCACTATGTGTCACTCCATCAGTGGGAGGAGAGAGGGCAGCCCAGAGAGGTGGAATAGAGAGCGTAGGCGAGAGAGAGTAACAGTTCAGAGAGAGTGACAGATATAAGGATAGAGTGAGAGAGAAAGAGAGATGCAGCATCTTTCGCCGTTTTATGTATGTTTAGGACAATTCTGAGGAGGTAATATTTCTGTTCTCTGTGTGTCGTGAGTCGTTGGGTCGTTCCCTCCTCAGAGGTGATGAATGCAGATAATGTTATTGTCCCATTGTATAGTCAGATCTATTTCCGGCAAGTAGGGAGTGAATGGTTACCGGGGTCAGCGGGAGTGTGGGGTTGAGTTTACAGTCAGTTAAGCCGCGATCATATTGAGTGATGAAGCATGGGGGGGGGGGGGATTTTAGTCCAGGTGATCTGTGGAACTAATTATTCAACCTGTGGACATAGGTCGCCCAGTCCAGTCCACCTTCAAACTGGGCACCAGAAGCCCAGAAAGGGTCCCTGGAATTTGGCATTGCGTTGCTGAGGGAAAGGAACTGAAGGAAATCAGACAAACAGCATGAGGTGGAGAGTTGGATCTGATGGAGTTTGAAACAACATTCCCTGTGCTGGAACGATGCCGCCGCTCCCAATTTCTATCCCTCAGTTTCTGTCGCCACAATTCCCTGTCTTTGGAGTTTCTCAATCAATTCCCTGAATAAATCATAGCCTGTCTCAGCAGGGATTTCACTCGGCTGATGTCATCTGTTTGCGAATCATTTCAAAATCTCTATTTTTTAAGTCTGTTGAAGCTTCACGGTCCCGGTGGAGACGGAAAATGTTATAAAATCTCCGGGAATGTTCTGTCCCAGCATTTCATTCAGCAACATTAACGGTGGCTCACGGGGACACATCGCTGGGCAGAGAAAATGGGGTGAAATCTTCGGGAATATTACGACGTGCAGAAAATCTTATACGTGTTCATTGCTGCCGTTGGTGTCTCTGGTAAGGGAGCGGAACAATTCAAGTTTTATAACACCGTGTGTTAACTGGTGTTGACCTGATTCACATCATCTTACAAGATCCCCAACTGATGATCGTTGTACAAGAATATGTGAACAATATCAATCCTCTCAGTGAAATATTTTTGAATTAGCGCTGTGATTTTTCTTATTTTCAGACAGCCGAAACTAACCTTCTTTTTCTCTCACTTCTGCTGCCGGGAGCCACTACAATGTTGTTCTTGCCTTCAGTGGGACCTTCCCCAGAGTTGTCCCACTACTCGGGACAGACAGGCAGCTCTCCGGGACGGTGTGATTGTGAGAGGTTCACATTGTGAAGTTCACTGAGTGAGTTATTGATCAGAGTGAACACCCGCTCCTGTGGACACTGTGTCTCACTGTGGAGTCCGGCACAATCGGATTCCACCCATAACCTGTTGGTCTGGATCGATCTCGTGAACGAGTGGCCGCGGATCTATTGGCGTGTGTGTGTGTGTGTGTGTGTGTGTGTGTGTGTGTGTGTGTGTGTGTGTGTGTGTGTGTGTGTGTGTGTGTGTGTGTGTGTGTGTGTGTGTGTGTGTGCGTGCGTTGCGCGCGTGTGTGTGTGTGTGTGTGTGTGTGTGTGTGTGTGTGTGTGTGTGTGTGTGTGTGTGTGTGTGTGTGTGTGTGTGTGTGTGTGTGTGTGTGTGTGTGTGTGTTATTACGGAACTGACCTCACTGTGGAATTAATCCATTAACGGAGCCACTCTGCTGCCGGATTCCATGTTGGGCCTGCCTTCCGTCTGGAAGCTTCCTCGTCCCCATCAGATGCCGTGCTCCCAGAGCCCTGGTTAAACGCGGCCGGTCACGGTTAAGTCTGTGAAAGCAGCCCCATCAGAGACTGTGAGCAGCAGGGTGAAATATATAGAAAAGACCATTGCGCATATTGTAGCGGGTGGCTGCTCGTATGCTCCCCGCCCTTCGCCTTATCTCTTCTCCACTGAAGCAGGCAGACAGGTCGGGCACAGTCGGAGCCGGCTCTGACATTGTTAAACTTGCAGCAGCCGCGCACCGACTTCAGCACTCCTGATCTTGAGCTGAAAGTCGAGCCAGTGTTTAGACAGCCCCGGAGAACGTGTGCAGTAATTTCCAGTGTCCGTTCCCTTCTCTTTCCGCAGTGAATTTAGTGGCGATTGTGATCCTGTCCCGGGGAAAGTGCGGCCTCTCCACCTGCACCACTCGCTATCTGGTGGCCATGGCAGCGGCAGATCTACTGGTCGCCATCACCGAGGTCATTTTGTATCAGCTCCGATATCATTTCTTTTATTGGAGTTTCCTGTCCATCTACCCTGTGTGCAGTGTTGTCATTGTACTGTCGACTGCATCTACAGAATGTTCTGTCTGGTTCACCGTGACATTCACCTTTGATCGGTTTGTCGCCATTTGTTGCCAGAAGCTGAAAACCAAATATTGCACCGGGAAAACAGCGGCTGTGGTTCTGTCAACAGCCGGCGTCCTGTTCTGTGCGAAAAACATTCCCCGCTACTTCACACTGGAACCCTGGACAATCATCGACAATGTCCCGTGGGACTGTGTGATGGTGGACAGTTATTTCACTGACCCTGGGTGGGTGGCATATGACTGGTTCGACACGGTTTTAACCGCGTTCCTCCCTTTCGCTCTAATCCTGCTGCTCAACGCTCTGACAGTCCGCCACATTTTAGTGGCCAGTCGGGTCCGTAAGGGGCTGAGGGGTGAGAGCAAGGGGGAGAACCGCAGTGACCTGGAGATGGAGAGCAGGAGGAGGTCTATGGTTTTACTCTTCACCATCTCCGTCAGCTTCATCCTCCTGTGGCTGACGAATGTTATAAACTTCGTATATTATCAGTTCACAGGAGTTGGAAATGATAAGAATGATTCTCAATGGATCTTTGTCAGCGTCGGGTATTTGCTGAGGAATCTCAGCTGCTGCACCAATACATTTATTTACGCGGTGACCCAGTCCAAGTTCAGGGAGCAGGTGAAGTGCGCTGTGAAATATCCGCTAACCTCAGTGCTTCGGCTCATTAATAAATCCGCGCCCTGAGCGCATCCATTCCAGAGGCGACCGCAGTCTCTCCGCTCCGGGCTCCGGCTCCTGACGTTCACCGCCGGAGCCATGAGGGAGGAGCTAGCAAAAGTTGACTGGAGTGATACCCTAGCAGGGGTGAGAGTGGAACAACATTGGTAGGTATTTCTGGGAATAATACAGAAGGTGCAGGATCAGTTCATTCCAAAGAGGAAGACATATTCCAAGGGGAGTAAGTGAGTAAGGGGCAACCGTGGCTGACAAGGGAAGTCATGGACAGTATAAAAATAATAAGATAAGATAAGATAGCCTTTTATTGTCATCCAGACCGAAGTCTGAACGAAATTGAAGCAGTCATACATACAATACAATACAATAAAAAACAACAATAAACACATATTAACATCCACCACAGTGAGTCCACCCAACATCTCCTCACTGTGATGGAGGCAAAAGTCTTAGGGCTGCAGTCTCTTCCCTCCTCTTCTCCTTCTGCGCTGAGGCGATACCCCCCCGGGCGATGTTAAAACCTGTCCTGCGGCTCAAACACCGCGGCCCGGGGTGGTCAAAGCTGCCGCTCACCAGACCTGCTGACGCAGCCGCTGGCCCGCGGCCGAACCCCGGTCACAGGCCACCGCCACCAGAACTGCCGTCCCAGCCCCCGGAGCATCGTTTCAGCCCCGAGCCGGATCGCCCTCACGTGAGTACTGCCACCGTCTCAGCCTCGCGCCAGGCCGCCGCTCCTCCCTCGCGCCAGGCCGCCCCGACTGGGCGCCGCTCCTCCCTCGGGCTGGGCCGCCCCGACCGGGCGCCGCTCCTCCCTCGGGCTGGGCCGCCCCGACCGGGCGCCGCTCCTCCCTCGGGCTGGGCCGCCCCGACCGGGCGCCGCTTCTCCCTCGGGCTGGGCCGCCCCGACCGGGCGCCGCTCCTCCCTCGGGCTGGGCCGCCCCGACCGGGCACCGCTCCTCCCTCGGGCTGGGCCGCCCCGACCGGGCACCGCTCCTCCCTCGGGCTGGGCCGCCCCGGCTGGCGCCGCTTCTCCCTCGGGCTGGGCCGCCCCGACCGGGCACCGCTCCTCCCTCGGGCTGGGCCGCCCCGACCGGGCGCCGCTCCTCCCTCGGGCTGGGCCGCCCCGACTGGGCACCGCTCCTCCCTCGGGCTGGGAACGCCGTACCTCCCCGAGCTCGGCTACTCCGACGGGAGCACCGTTCCTTCCTCGGGCCGGCCGTCCTCACGGTAGCGTCACAGCCCCTCACGAAAGCACTGTCCAGCCCCGAGCCGGGCCGTCCTCACGGGAGCGAGCTCAGTGCGAGTCCTGGCGGGCTCTGCCTCCTGAGCCTCGAGGTCGCCAGCTCCGCCATTAGGCCTCAGCGCAGACGGAGGCAGAGAAGGGGAATACGACAAAAAAGTCGCATTCCCCCGCAGGGAGAGACAGGAAGCCCCGTTTCAACCCCCCCCCCCCCCCCCCCCCCAAAACACAAACTAAAAACCAAAACTAGACTAACCAAAACGAAAATAAACAACCCAAAAAACACAAAACAAACAGGACTGCCGGAGAGCCGCTGCAGCCAGAGCCGCGCCGCCACTAGCGGGAGGATTTGAGTACAGGAGCAAGGAGGTTGTATTGTGTGCGGCTTCGGTCTCCAAATTTGAGGAAGGACATTCTTGCTGTTATGGGAGTGCAGCGTAGGTTCATTAGGTTAATTCCTGGTTCTGGATTCAAGGGCCGAATGGTCTACTCGCTCTTCCAGGGAGATGCTAAATGCATTTCGTTGTCTCTGTACTGTACACTGACAATGACAATTAAAATTGAATCTGAATCTGAATCTGAATCTGATACTCCTGCACCTATTTTCTATGTATCTAAGACAGTATCTCCATTTGGTATATCTGAGAAGGCACAAAGTATTGGGTACAGGTGTTGGGAAGTCACGTTGCAGTTGTACAAGACGTTGGTGAGGCCGCATTTAGAGTATTGTGTTCAGTTCTGGACACCGTGTTAGACAATAGACAATAGATGAAGGAGTAGGCCATTTGGCCCTTCGAGCCAGCACCGCCATTCAATGTGATCATGGCTGATAATCCACAATCAGTACCCCGTTCCGGCCTTCTGCCCATATCCCTTGACTACGCTATTTTTAAGAGCACTATCTAGCTCTCTCTTGAAAGCATCCAGAGAATCTGCCTCCACTGCCCTCTGAGGCAGAGAATTCCACAGACTCACCACTCTCTGTGATAAAAAGTGTTTCCTCGTCTCCGTTCCAAATGGCTTACTCCTTATTCTTAAACTGTGCCCCTGGTTCTGGATTCCCCCAACATCGGGAACAGGGGGAGGTTGGGGCAGGCTGGGACCCAATTTTTACAGAAAGACAAATAAACAACAAATCTTGCTCACAAGAACACTCGAGATCAGAGACACTCTTTCTAAACCACAACAGTAACTAGATCTCCTAGAGATTCCTATAGAAATGGTAACAGCCACTTTGGAGACAGGTGATAAGTGATAGGAGCAGAATACGGCCATTCGGCCCACATGTGTATTCCGCCATTCAATCACGTCTGATCTATCTCTCCTAACCCCATTCTCCTGCCTTTACCCCATTAACCCTGGCACCCGCACTAATCAGGAATCTATCCTTAAAAAGAGTCTCAAGGACAACTTACAAAACTTTAGCAAGTAGAGGAAAAACATGTAAGGGGAATGAAATAAATAGTAGAGACATGACTAGTACACAAATTATAAATTAAAGACAGAATTCAATTCAAAACACAATATGAGGCAATTCCTGCACAGATGAAAAGGGAGGGGGACGTGGGGCTAAGGATAGACAGAGGTGAAGAGATGGGTCTTGCGGCGGGACTGGAAGATGGTGAGGGACACGGAGTTGCGGATAAGTTGGGGGAATGAGTTCCAGAGCCTGGGAGCTGCCCCGGAGAAGGCTCTGTCCCCAAAACTGCGGAGTTGGACTTGTGGATGGAGAGGAGACCGGCCGATGTGGACCTGAGGGACCGTGAGGGTTGGTAGGGGGAGAGGAGGTCAGTGAGATATGGGGGGAGGGGGGAGATGGTAGAGGGCTTTGTAGGTGAGGACCAGGATTTTGTAGGTGATCCCTTCTCCCTTCTCCACTCCTCTCCTCTCCTCTCCTCCCCTCCCTCTCCTCTCCTCTCCTCTCTCTGCCTCTCTCCCCATCACCTTGTGGATTTCAGCCTCTCCCTCGGCCGCTCCGGCGAATATATCGCACTTCTCCTCGGCCAGGATCTGAAAAGCGACCGCGCAATGATGTTGTTCCAGCGGCGAGCGATCTCCGTATCGGCTCCACAACTCAGTGGCTGCTTTAGTCTGGTACCTGGAGAGCAGAGGAGAGGAGAGGGGGAGGAGAGGG